>NC_132887.1:2208819-2336319 GCF_030463535.1 Salminus brasiliensis
TTCTACTTTCACTAACTGGCCACTTTATTAGAAACACCTAGCTTCTACTTTTACTCACTGGCCACTTTATTAGAAACATGTAGCCCGTGGCCAGCATGTAAAAGTAGAAGGTAGGGGTTTCTAATAAAGTGGCCAGTGAGTGGACGTAGAAGCTAGGTGTTTCTAATAAAGTGGCCAGTTAGTGGAAGTTGAATGTAGGTGTTTCTAATAAAGTGGCCAGTGAGTGAAAGTAGAAGCTAGGTGTTTCTAATAAAGTGGCCAGCATGTAAAAGTAGAAGGTAGGGGTTTCTAATAAAGTGGCCAGTGAGTGGAAGCACAAGGCAGGTGTTTCTATTAAAGTGGCCAGTGAGTTTTCCTCTGTATGATCCTCTCTGCGACGCGGGTGTAGGTTCGGGTTTAGGAGATCTAAGTAGTTTACTGCCTGTGCTTCTCACAGACACACACTTACAGAGTGGTCTGCACCGAGCATTCAAACTTTATATCCCTTAATTTTCCCAGAATTCCGGGCAGCATGTGGAAGCAGTGATGAGAGCCTTAGTGTCCAAGAGCGGATCAGATTACTGGTCCTGCGTTTCAGAGAGAAATGCAAAATCCAGTCAGTATGTGTTCCTCCTCATGGCCCTGCCTCATCACTAACTCACACAGATCACAGAGGTGAAGGCAGGGTCAGATTAGGGGTCAGTGTACTATTAAAAGAGCTGAAACTGTACTATAGTGAAAGTATGGTACTGTATCCCAATCTAACTCAATTAAAGAGCTGAAACTGTACTATAGTGAAAGTATGATACTGTATCCCAATCTAACTCAATTAAAGAGCTGAAACTGTACTATAGTGAAAGTATGGTACCGTATCCCAATCTAACTCAATTAAAGAGCTGAAACTGTACTATAGTGAAAGTATGGTACTGTATCCCAATCTAACTCAATTAAAGAGCTGAAACTGTACTATAGTGAAAGTATGGTACTGTACCCCAATCTAACTCAATTAAAGAGCTGAAACTGTACTATAGTGAAAGTATGGTACTGTACCCCAATCTAACTCAATTAAAAGAGCTGAAACTGTACTATAGTGAAAGTATGGTACCGTATCCCAATCTAACTCAATTAAAGAGCTGAAACTGTCCTATAGTGAAAGTATGGTACCGTATCCCAATCTAACTCAATTAAAGAGCTGAAACTGTACTATAGTGAAAGTATGGTACTGTATCCCAATCTAACTCAATTAAAGAGCTGAAACTGTACTATAGTGAAAGTATGGTACTGTATCTCAATCTAACTCAATTAAAGAGCTGAAACTGTACTATAGTGAAAGTATGGTACTGTATCCCAATCTAACTCAATTAAAGAGCTGAAACTGTACTATAGTGAAAGTATGGTACTGTATCTCAATCTAACTCAATTAAAGAGCTGAAACTGTACTATAGTGAAAGTATGGTACTGTACCCCAATCTAACTCAATTAAAAGAGCTGAAACTGTAGTATAGTGAAAGTATGGTACCGTATCCCAATCTAACTCAATTAAAGAGCTGAAACTGTACTATAGTGAAAGTATGGTACCGTATCCCAATCTAACTCAATTAAAGAGCTGAAACTGTACTATAGTGAAAGTATGGTACCGTATCCCAATCTAACTCAATTAAAAGAGCTGAAACTGTACTATAGTGAAAGTATGGTACCGTATCTCAATCTAACTCAATTAAAGAGCTGAAACTGTACTATAGTGAAAGTATAATACTGTATCTCAATCTAACTCAATTAAAAGAGCTGAAACTGTACTATAGTGAAAGTATGGTACTGTACCCCAATCTAACTAAATGAAAGAGCTGAAACTGTACTATAGTGAAAGTATGGTACTGTACCCCAATCTAACTAAATGAAAGAGCTGAAACTGTACTATAGTGAAAGTATGGTACTGTATCCCAATCTAACTCAATTAAAGAGCTGAAACTGTACTATAGTGAAAGTATGGTACTGTATCCCAATCTAACTCAATTAAAAGAGCTGAAACTGTACTATAGTGAAAGTATGGTACTGTATCCCAATCTAACTCAATTAAAGAGCTGAAACTGTACTATAGTGAAAGTATGGTACTGTATCCCAATCTAACTCAATTAAAGAGCTGAAACTGTACTATAGTGAAAGTATGGTACTGTATCCCAATCTAACTCAATTAAAGAGCTGAAACTGTACTATAGTGAAAGTATGGTTCTGTACCCCAATCTAACTCAATTAAAGAGCTGAAACTGTACTATAGTGAAAGTATGGTACTGTATCCCAATCTAACTCAATTAAAGAGCTGAAACTGTACTATAGTGAAAGTATGGTACTGTATCCCAATCTAACTCAATTAAAGAGCTGAAACTGTACTATAGTGAAAGTATGGTACTGTATCCCAATCTAACTCAATTAAAGAGCTGAAACTGTACTATAGTGAAAGTATGGGTACTGTATCCCAATCTAACTCAATTAAAAGTGTATTTTATAGTTTTTTATGTCTTTACTATTATTCTAATTTATGGACAACAGCAACAAAAATAAGTTGGTCTAAACTTCTAATTGACACTGTGTGTGTGTGTGTGTGTGTGTGTGTGTGTGTGTGTGTGTGTGTGTGTGTGTGAAGGGGAACACTACTCATAATCCCATGGCCTTGCGTATGGGTGATGAACGTCTAGACTGTAGGTGTTAATAACACAACTCCAGCACGTGCCTTTCCTGAACTTTACCCAGATTATCCCACAGCGCTCGGTTTGTGTTCTCAGATTATAACAAAGTGCAGAAATAATAACCTGCAACTCTTAGTGGAACTGGAATCTGCTTAAGAGGCCTAACAATCCACATTTTTCTTGGATTTAATAGTTTTTCCCACTGAAATCCATTCTGTCCATTCTGAAGTTAATGGTATAACCTTAATCCCCTGCAATAAACAGTCCGTTTGTTTTCGTTACTGTGCCTTTAAAACTAAAGTATGTAAATGAGATCTGTTCTAAAATATTATATAATAAAGTATTGTGCCTTTTTAAAAAAAACAGTTTCAGCTGAAATACAGAACAAATTGCTAGGCTAAATAGATGGGACTAAACTGCCTGATTGGGCGGAGCTAAACTTGCCTAAGGATAGGGCTTAACTGTTCTAGGATGATCGGCCAGTGCTAAACTGTTATAAACTGAATGGGTGGGGCCAACAATTTTTGGGGGGGTGCTATAGACTAAATGGGTGCAGCTAAACCGTTGTAGATTAATGGGTGGAGCTAAACCACACTAGCTAGACTATCCCAGGCCAACTGGGCAAAGCTTGACTGTTCTTGGCTTATTTGTGGGGCTAAACTATTCTAGGCTGATTGGGCGGGGCTCAACTGCTGTATGCTAAATGGGTGGAGCTAAACTCTACTACACTGATTGGGCATAGCAAAGCTAGACTCTTCTGGGCTTATCGGTGGGGCTAAACTGTTCTAGGACCATTGGACGGAGATACAACTTTGAAGATGAATGGGTGGAGCTAAATTGTACTACACTGATTGGGCATAGCTAACCTATTCCAGGCCAATCAAATAAGTGGAGCTAGACTCTTCTGGGCTTATCGGTGGGGCTAAACCGTTCTAGGATGATTGGGCGGAGCTAACCTGTTGTAGGCTAAATGGGTAGAGCTAAACTGTACTACACTGATTGGGCATAGCTATTCCAGACTGAATGAGGGAAGCTAGACAGTTGTGCGTTAACTAGGCAGAGCTAGACTCTCCTAAGTTTATAGGTGGGGCTAACCTGTTCTAGGATGTTTGGGCGGAGCTAAACCGCTGCAGGCTAAATGGGTAAACGGGTTAATCGGTAAAGTGTTCTAGGCTGACAGGGTGGAGCTGAACTGTTGTAGGCTGACTGGATGGGACCAATGGATGGGCACTTCAGTTTGGAACAGGCTTTGGAAAAGTTTTGACATGTTCTAGACACATGTTCTTGACACTGCTCTAGATCACACATCACAACTCTACACCACCCACTATAAAGCCTGTAGAGGGCGCTATAGACATCCTGTTTCTTTAAAATAGCAACAAGCAGAACGTCTCTGTGGGATCTGAAACTCAATTCTATTAACAGGAAATAATAAACTACAAAAAAGTCATGGAAATGAAGAATAAATAAATATGATTGATTATGATATGAATAAATATGCAATATAACATTAAAATGTTATATTGCATTTGGAATAATGGCCATTTTTTATATTGGCCATTAATGGCCATATTCTCCATTAAATACCAAATAATCCGGACAGTTCTTGTGTCAGTGTTGTACCTCTGAACAGTCTGAGCAGTGTTTGGGTAAACAGCTGTAAGAAGTACTGCAGCGTTTCTCGTTCTAGGCGTGTCGGAACAGGACACACTGATCCGTCTGAGGTGTGACGCTCATAACTCATCTCATAACTCATCTCATAACTCATCTCATAACTCGCAGCACTGCAGAGGAATCAGGCACTTCCACAGAACTTCCACACCAGCTGAACACATTACACAGCTGATCTCTGTTCAGACTGGTTGCTGAACACACCAGCCATCAGCCAAAACATTAAAACCTCGTGCCTAATATTGTGAAAGTCCCCGTCTCGTTCACCAAAAACCCTCAAGACCCCACAAGTCCTCTGAAGGTGTTCCAGACACCACAGGACGCCCTCAGAGGTCTTGTAGAGTCTATGCTTTGACAGGTTGACTTTAGCCCAGATCCTTGAAGTCCTGTAGGTTGTGAGGTGGGCGGGACCTCCGTGACCATCAATGAAAGCCTTGGGTGGCCATGACCCGGTCATTGGTTCACCATTGGTTCACTCCTTCCTTGGAGCACTTTTGGTAGGTGCTGACCACTGCATACCGGAAGGAACACCCCACATGACCTGATGCCTGATGTTCTGGAGATGTTCTGACCCAGTCATTGGTCAAAATTCTCCTGCTTCATCAACTTCAACACCTTCAAGAACTGTGAGACTGTGTGTTCCCTCACTGCCTGATATATGTAGATCCACCCCACTCGACAGAAGCCCCCGGAATCAGATCACCATCAATGTTCTTGATGTTTTTTTTATATGGTGGTTTTAATGTTTTGGCAGATTGGTGGATTTTGTCTCATTCAAAGCTTTGAGCTCTCTGCACCCACTGGAAAAAAACAGCAGCCTACGCCCGAGGCGGCGGATTGCTTAAGCTGGTGTGAGACACGACACAGGTATTCAGAATACACACCCGGGTTATTACAGGCCTCATTAAACCCAGCACGAGTGTGAAGGAGAAATCCCCCCCCAAACACGTAGAAAAGGGACGAAACCAGCGGCTCCAGCTAGAGAACGTCTATAAACCGCCCCAGGACATCAGACATCCTACAGGCTACTGTTAGACAACACACACACACACACACACACACACACACCACAGCTGCCTGCATCCCTAACGAGTGTTCAGCCCGAAAGCCAATTAAGAAGCTTCAGGCATGGTTGCATTTTCAGCCTCTGTGGTCTCGTAATGGACTTGCTTTTCCACTCGAGCGAAACCGCCGCTTTCGCTCACCAAACACAGCGCTCAGCACTCTCACTCTGTAGGACCACGACAGTCCACCCGCCACTGCTGAAGACCCAGAGCCTTCAGAGAGGTGCTGCAATGGTGCTGTACTGGTTTAATGTAATTACACAGTTAATTACATAGTTAATTACGTAGTTAATTACAGACTGATATAGGTACTGCAGGTACTGTCTACTGGATCCTGTGAATGCCAAAATGCCAAAACATGCAGAGGTTAGTAACTAACATGGTTGTGATTTGGGTTCATCTGGTATCCAGGGTTTCTGTGGTATCCAGGGTTTCTGTGGCACCCAGGGTGTTTCTCTGGTATACAGCGTGTTTCCACATCATCCAGGGTTTCTGTGGCGTCCAGTGTGTTTCTGTGGTATCCAGGGTTTATGTGGCACCCAGGGTGTTTCTCTGGTATACAGCGTGTTTCCACATCATCCAGGGTTTCTGTGGCGTCCAGTGTGTTTCTGTGGTATCCAGGGTTTATGTGGTATCTATATTGCTTCTCTGGTATATAGTGTGCTTCTCTGGTATATAGTGTGCTTCTCTGGTATATAGTGTGCTTCTCTGGTATATAGTGTGCTTCTGTGGCACCCAGGGTGTTTCTCTGGTATACAGTGTGTTTCCACATCATCCAGGGCTTCTGTGGCGTCCAGTGTGTTTCTGTGGTATCTATATTGCTTCTCTGGTATATAGTGTGCTTCTGTGGTATCCAGAATACTTATGTGGTATCCAGGGTTTCTATGGTATCCAGGGGTTCTATGGTATCTATATTGCTTCTCTGGTATGTAGTGTGCTTCTGTGGTATCCAGGGTTTCTGTGGTATCCAGGGTTTCCATGGCACCCAGGGTGTTTCTCTGGTATATAGTGTGCTTCTGTGGTATCCAGGGTTTATGTGGTATCTTTATTGCTTCTCTGGTATATAGTATGCCTCTCTGGTATCCAGAATACCTATGTGGTATCCAGGGTTTCTATGGTATCCAGGGGTTCTATGGTATCTATATTGCTTCTCTGGTATATAGTGTGCTTCTGTGGTATCCAGGGTTTCCATGGCACCCAGGGTGTTTCTCTGGTATACAGCGTGTTTCCACATCATCCAGGGCTTTTGTGGTATTTAGTGTGTTTCTGTGATATCCAGGGTTTATGTGGTATCTATATTGCTTCTCTGGTATCCACGTCTGTGGTATCCAGGGTAGTTCTGTTGCATCCAGGGCTTCCATGCTACCCAGAGTGTTATTAAGGTATTGTTTCTGTGGTCCCCTATTGTGTTTCTCTGGTATACAGCGTGTTTCCACATCATCCTGGGCTTCTGTGGTGTCCAGTGTGTTTCTGTGGTATATTGATGCTCTGCAAGTGCTCTGTATCTCTTTATCTCTTAGAATTAAACAAGCTTTTTGTGTTACTGCACCTTTAAGAGTTATACATGTGAAATGACTCCGTCCTGATCGGCTCCATACATTTTGCCGTGTACAGGAGCAGTCCAGGCTCACATTCCCGGAGTAAACGTCATGACTTTTAGTTTCCAGTGTCGCCTTTTAAGGGTCAAACGAATGTCTGGTTATTTTCTTATCAGCTGAACCGTGGGTCCGTTCAAGGCTATGCTGACCTCACGGCTGTGGGCAGAACTGACCTTGAGTCGGAGTCAAACAATGGCTCCTGGAAGCCCCCGCCTCAACATCTGCTAAAGCCATCACTGAACTCCACAGGAGTGTTCTCCACTAGGCACACTGTTCTAGACTGTTCTCCTCCCTTTACTGTTATACAGGTGCTGTTCTAGAGTAATGTGAACCTCCAGAAAGGTCTACCTTCCAGAACATTGATCTAGAACGTTCTTCTCTATTCACACCGCCCCAGAGAGTTCTCTCACTGGCCACTTTATTAGAAACGCCTGCCTTATGCTTCCACTCGCTGGCCACTTTATTAGAAACACCTTTCTTGTGCTTCCACTCGCTGGCCACTTTATTAGAAACACCTTTCTTGTGCTTCCACTCACTGGCCACTTTATTAGAAACACCTTTCTTGTGCTTCCACTCGCTGGCCACTTTATTAGAAACACCTTTCTTGTGCTTCCACTCGCTGGCCACTTTATTGGAAACACCTGCCTTACGCGTTCACTCGCTGGCCACTTTATTGGAAACGCCTACCTTAACCCTCCCGCCTCAACATCTGCTAAAACCATCACTGAACTCCACAGGAGTGTTCTCCACTAGTCACACTGTTCTAGACTGTTCTCCTCCCTTTACTGTTATAAAGGTGCTGTTCTAGAGTAATGTGAACCTCCAGAAAGGTCTACCTTCCAGAACATTGATCTAGAACGTTCTTCTCTATTCACACCGCCCCAGAGAGTTCTCCTTTGTTCTCCATGTTCCAGAATACAACTATGTTCTGGTTCTGGTCAGGCCATTAGCACTGTTGTAGAACATTAGTTAGTACCGTGTTCTCGAGTGTTCTTCCTATTCGTAGTCTTCTGTTCCACTCACTTTCTTTTAGAACATTCTCTCCATTCACACCATTTCAGTTTATATCTTCTCCCTCATTCAGAACGTTCTACAATGTTCTCCCCAGACTATTCACAGTGATCTAGGATCTTCTGCTTCATTCACACTGTTCTAGAGTGTCCCATCCATTCACACCAGAACAGGACACAAGCACCTGCCATCATTCGGTTCCACCTGAACTGCAAACAGACCAGTCTGTTCAGCTGTATTTTTACAGTCAACATGGAAAAAGGCCGAAGTTCAACAAATCTGGTAAATGCCAAGAATTCCCAGGAAACACGTCCACTTTATTAGAAACACCTATCTTTACTGAAAAAGCCTACCTTGTTCTCCCACTCACTGGCCATTTTATTAGAAACCCCTACCTTGTGCTTCCACTCCCTGGCCACTTTATTAGAAACCCCTACCTTGTGCGTCCACTCCCTGGCCACTTTATTAGAAATGCCCACCTTGTGCTTACACTGGCTGGCCACTTTATTGGAAACACCTACCTTGTACTTCCACTCACTGGCCACTTTATTAGAAAAACGTCTACCTTGTGCTTCCACTCCTTGGCCACTTTATTAGAAACGTCTACCTTGTGCTTCCACTCGCTGGCCACTTTATTGGAAACGCCTACCTTGTGCTTCCACTTACTTCGGTGCTTGAGGGATCTTCCAGCTTTGGACTGAAAGCTTTCGAACCGCATTCAGGGTTAGTAGATAATCACTGGAATACCTACACCTCACAGTTCTGATGGGAAACTTAACAGGAGACGTCTGAGCCTGAGAGCCTGAGAGCAGTAAGATCAGACGGAAATAGATCCAGACACTTCAGAAGAATGTTGATGACAGACGGTGTTCGAGAACTTTCTCTGAGCAGGAATGTCACTCAGCCTCTCCTGTGCAGACAGCGCGTTGCAAAGGGAAAATGATGATCAGACTGCAGGGGACAGCTCAGGACTGGGTTGGACCGGTCTTTACTACACGCTTAGATTCAAACTACATTATATGGACAAAAGTATTGGGACACCTACACACTGGAGCTACTGGAGCTTTTACGACATCCCATTGTAAACCCATAGTCATAGTCCACCTTTGCCGAGCCCGGGTATCGAACCCACAACTCTGTCATCAATAGCCCAGAGCTCTAACCGCTGAACACCACTGCCCCTGCACAAACATGCGCCCAACGTGGGGCTCCAACCCACAACCCTGAGATTAAGAGATTAATGCTGGGTTGAGGTTGGGTTGAGGTCAGGGCCCTGTTGGGGCAGTGAAGTTTCTCCACACCAGACTCACCCCACCATGCCTTTATGGAGCTTGCTTTGTACGCTGGGGCACAGTCAGACAGACAGCCAGCCAGCCAGTCAGTCAGACAGCCAGTCAGTCATGCTGGAGCAGAAATGGATCTTCCCCAAACTGTCTCCGCAAAGTTGGAAGTCTACAGTTGTCCAACATGTCCTGGTCTGCTGAAGCACTAACACTTCCCTTCACTGGAACTAAGGGGCCTACAGGCCAACCCCTGAAAAACAACCCTGCAGCATTATCCCTCCTCCTTTAAACTTTACAGCTAGATCATTGCGCTCAGGCGGGTACCGTTCTCCTGGCGCTCACCAAACCCAGACTCGTCCATCAGAACCGTGATCCCTTACTCCACAGAACATGGCGCCACTGCTCCAGAGTCCAGGGGTGATGTGCTTTACACCACTCCATCCGACGCTTGGCATTGTGCTTGGTGTTGTAAGGCTTACCGGCAGCTGTTCGGCCATGTAAACCCATGACCTGGGCCATGGTCCGAGCACTGGATTTTCAATGACTTCTTTGAACTGTCCTCTGGAGATGAGGGTAGTCACTTTGCCAAGTTCTAGAATGAGACCCAAACCTGTTAGCAATGTAACTGCATTAGTCAGAGAGGATTGTGGGTAAAAATCTGGTTGGGTATCGGCCCTGTGAAAGCAGTCCCACTATCGGCTCCTGGCACAGCCGAGGCATTCCCACACACTGAGGTGTTTTTAATGTCAGTGTGAGATCACTGTTCTAATTAAACACTTCCCCACACACACACACACACACACACACACACACACACACACACACACACACACACACACACACACACACACACACACACACACACACCAAAACTAAAGTCCCGAACAAACACTGGAACCTTTCTTTAACTCGGACAGGGGAATGCTGTGTGATGTAAGAGACCCATATTAGGAGCTGCTGGTTTCCAGCTCTAATCAGAATTGCAGATCCTTAAAGGGCCAACACACACACACACACACACACACACACACACACACACACACACACACACACACACACACACTCTCTAGAACGTTTCGGTTCTATCTATGGGTACTCAATGGAACTAAGAGCATTAACAAAAATCAAGTACAGAAAGCTGAAACTGTTGTTATGCAGAATCTGAAGCACAAACGACTACATGTATTTATACTTACTGGCCACTTTATTGGAAACGCCCAAATGTACTTCTACTCACTGGCCACATTAATGGAAACACCTACCTTGTGCCTCCACTCTCTGGCCACTTTATTAGAAACACCTACCTTGTGCTTCCACTCTCTGGCCACTTTATTGGAAACGCCCAAATGTACTTTTACTCTCTGGCCACTTTATTAGAAACACCTACCTTGTGCTTCCACTCTCTGGCCACTTTATTGGAAACGCCCAAATGTACTTCTACTCACTGGCCACATTAATGGAAACACCTTTCTTGTACTTCTATTCACTGGACACTTTATTAGAACCCCCTACCTTGTGTTTCCACTTACTGGCCACTTTATTGGAAACGGCTTGTTTTCTTTAATCTAATTCTTTGCTCCTGAGCAGTTTCTGCAGTAGCTGGCGTCTGATAACTGATTCATTTCCTCTTTCCACCGAGAATCAGAGTTTTAACATCATTTGGGAAAGGATTTGTGTGTGTGAGTAAGAGAGAGAGAGAGAGAGAGAGCGAGAGCTTTACAGGAGGAGCAAAAAACCTTCCTAACTTTCAATGGAAGTCAATGTAAAAATCACTTGTTTATTTCCACAGTTTATCTTTCACAGTTTCAGAATGACAGGAAAGGGGAAAACGGGCACCCTGCATTAGGGCTGGGCGATATGGTAAAAATACTATATCACGATATTTAAAGACTTTTTTCACGATACACAATATTTATCACGATAAATGTAATCACAGACTAAACACATCAGTATCAGATTCTTATAAACTACAGTTCAGATCCTCTCCTGTACTGAATCCAGTGATTTCTACTCAACATCTGCTGCTCTTCATCTAATGAACCCTTCAGTCTAATCACACTGTTAGTAATGAAACCTGCAGCTGATCAGAGTTTATTAAGCACTAACAGTCTCCTCCATATGATTAGAGAAGCTTACTGTGTATCACGATAACCTAATTTATCACGATACAATAAAATATCGTCACATTGTTCAGCTCTAAAAAGCAGTGATAATTACTGACATCCGCAGCATCACCAAGACTCCCAACTGTTCTCCAGAAAGTTCAGCGGTAGAACAGTTCGGCAGACTGGAGGACCTGAACGCTAAACACTTTCACAGGTAAAATAACAAAAATAATAATAATAATAATCAGTCTGGAAAATTATAACAAATAAATAAATAAATAAATAAATAAACAGAACTGATGAAAAATAAGAAATATTTTCGGCTTAAACAGAAATTGCTCAGAAGTGCTAATAATTGCGCATAGCTCCGCCCACAGCGCTACAATATTTATATGATTTAAGACTTTCTGCAGTTTATCTGCTTGTGAACACTGATAACTTACACTTCTGTAGAACTACTGTGGTATAACATCTATAAATACAAATATAAATAAAATAAAAATGAAAATTACATTGCTCAATATTATCAGGTATTTTAATTATTTATTTGATTAAAATCAGCATTAGACACTTTTTGTTTTTTTCCTCTCTTCAGTTGGGCCCTAATCCAGAGCTGTGATTGGTCAGGACGCTCACAGCACACAGCAGACAACTGTGATTGGTCTCATTTACATATTCTGAGCTATCAGGACTGTGAAGTCTCACTATCCCAGATTACACTAACCAGCACTGTGCTGGGCAGCTCTAGCAGAGCGTGGCGATCGATCAGCTGCTGGCAGGAAAACACAGACGCAAACAGGCCAACAGTAATAAAGCACCTGTTACACCCGCTGACTCAGCACACATGGAGCGGACGTTAACCCCAATACTGCCCAGGTCAGCTCACGGTGGTGGTCAGCAGCTTAAACAATAATAATAATAATAATAATAATATTACTGTTGTTTTGGTCAGCAATACTGAACTGTGCATTAAAGTGGCCAGTGATGAAGCACAAGGGTGGTGTTTCCAATAAAGTGGCCAGTGAGTGGAAGCACAAGGTAGGTGTTTCCAATAAAGTGGTCAGTGAGTGGAAGCACAAGGTAGGTGTTTCCAATAAAGTGGCCAGTGAGTGGAAGCACAAGGTAGGTGTTTCCAATAAAGTGGCCAGTGAGTGGAAGCACAAAGTAGGTGTTTCCAATAAAGTGGCCAGTGAGTGGAAGCACAAGGTAGGGGTTTCCAATAAAGTGGCCAGTGAGTGGAAGCACAAAGTAGGTGTTTCCAATAAAGTGGCCAGTGAGTGGAAGCACAAGGTAGGGGTTTCTAATAAAGTGGCCAGTGAGTGGAAGCAAGTGTTAAGTCTAATAAATAATACTGGACTTTCTGTGGTTTTTAAAATATGCTGATGACGGGATCCTCAAACATCAGCTAGCAATGTATGTATCATGGGTAAGAAACTGAAGACTTTCTAAGAGCTCACAGTTACTAATATTCATATTATTATTATTATTATTATTTTATATTTATTTATTTTTTGCTGTTGTTTTGGCTAAGGCCTGCTGTTTGTTTGCTGTCAACCTGATATAAAGAATTATGTACTGTGATGAATTAAGTGCCGTTTTCATCAGTTTCTGAACTTTTGTGCTCAGAACCACTCGGTCATTAATGGGTTAAACAGCAGCTTATTTCAGTGACCTTTTGCCCCTCTTACCACAGCAGGGGTACAGGCCTATTTGCCCCCACCTGTGCCTTAATTACAAACACTTCCCAGCTTCATATCTGACCGCAGAGCCTGACCACATCCACCTGGTGGAGCAAACCAGCCTAAATCCCACCCAGAGCTCAGACTAACAGCCGGGACTAACTTACCCCCCAACTCACCTCCAAACTTCTGCTCAGTTTAGTTTAGACCTGATCATCAGATACAGCAACAACACACACCTCAGTCACTGTCCCACCCCCCAACTGCTCTCACACACACACACACTCTCACACACACACTTTACTGAGACCAGATCTACCAGCTTTGTTACAGTTTAAACATTAAATTGCTTGTTAGATGTGTGTGTGTGTGTGTGTGTGTGTGTGTGCCAGGGTCTTACCTTGCTGAGTTTGACAACAGACCCCCATGGTGTGTGAGCTCTCTGAGCGCGCTGCTCTCTGTCCCCTTTAAAACAATGAGATTCGGTGGAGGCAGGTGACGTCACCCCCTTTCTAACGACGCTCCTCACTGCGCATGTCTGTAAACGCGCCGAGCGCCGGGTCCACTGGGAAATGTAGTTATTCAGGAAAAGCGTGTGAACAGGGCCTGACTTTAACATTTTAATATTTTAACATTTTAAAGTTCTAAAAATCAAAACTGAGGTGGAAATATGACCAAACACTTTATAAATACTTAAACTATGTGTTTGATCATTAATTTAGTAAATAAATACATCACTAAAGGGAAGGTTTCGATTAAATTAACAATGCAGAGTTGGTGTTTCTAATAAAGTGGCCAGCGAGTGGAAGCACAAGGTAGGTGTTTCCAATAAAGTGGCCAGTGAGTAGAAGCACAAGGTAGGGGTTTCCAATAAAGTGGCCAGTGAGTGGAAGCACAAGGTAGGTGTTTCCAATAAAGTGGCCAGTGAGTGGAAGCACAAGGTAGGGGTTTCCAATAAAGTGGCCAGCGAGTGGAAGCACTAGGTAGGTGTTTCTAATAAAGTGGCCAGTGTTTCCAATAAAGTGGCTACTGAGTGGAAGCACAACATAGGTTTTTGTAATAAAGTGGCCAGTGATTGAAGGCACAGTGTAGGTGTTTCTAATAAAGTGGCCAGTGAGTGGAAGCACAGTGTAGAGGTTTCCAATAAAGTGGCCAGTGAGTGGAATTACAGTGTAGCTGTTTCTAATAAAGTGGCCAGTGAGTGGAAGCAGAAGGTAGGTGTTTCTAATAAAGTGGCCAGTGAGTGGAAGCACAGTGTAGAGGTTTCCAATAAAGTGGCCAGTGAGTGGAATTACAGTGTAGGTGTTTCTAATAAAGTGGCCAGGGGGTGTATGTAAATATTACCTTTAAGGAAAATGATTGTTGTGTGAGATCTGAGACTTTCAGCAGATGTTTGAGGTGTGTGATGGTGTGAAGCTGAATCATGAAGTCCTTGGTTCTTAAAGCCCATGCAGGGGGCCGTGCAGGGGGCCGTGCAGGGGGCCGTGGGATTAGTCAGGCAAAAACAGGCCACAGACAGAATTACGGCGGATTATCAGAATGTTGTATACTGGAGGCGCCTGGTGGAATTATGCTGGCAGCAGCTGGTCATGCAGATTGCGCCTGGAAGCTGAACAGCCGTCAGGTTGTAATGTGCAAAAGTGGACCACTCTCAGAAGACATGTGCTGTGTTCCACTACTATGCTAGTTAATTACACTATAAGGACAAAAGTATTGGGACACCTGCTCAATTATTCCAAAAGTATCGGCACCATTTATCACTCCAGAGAACACAGTTCTTCCACTGCTCCACAGCTCCTCAATGCTGGGGGGCTTTATTATACCCCTCTAGCCCACGCCTGGCATTGGGCAGCATGGAGCCAATAGGGTCATGATGTTGATCTGCTCCAGAGAGTCCTATTCTATTGGCAGTACTTCTTTACAGGGACTAGACAATGAATGCATTCATTATAAGGAGTGTCCACAAACATTTGGACATGTAGTGTATGTACATTTTTACATGTTCACTTTTCCAACCTTCCTTTATGTCTATGAAACAGATTTTTGTATCTTTTAAGACTGCGTATGCAAATGAGCTGCAGTACTGGACTGCATCATTTAAGGTGGAACCCAGTCATTTAAATAAGAAGCCGCCTAATGACTGCCTGTAGGGGGCGCTCTTAATGCTTGATTCTAATTGGCTATTGATGCGACCCGTTCAGTTTGAGTCTCTGGCCAGTATACCTCACTAGATTAAGCTCAAAGTTGGGTCGAAAAAAACCCCCAGATGATTGATATAGCCACTCCGACCGGCCTGAGACGCAACGGGGAGCCCAACAGTCGCAGTCTGCTCCCCTGACACACTCCACCACTGCAGACTACAGCCGACCAGCAACAGACTCAGCCCCAGCCTAAGAATCGGGGGTAAAATCGAGGTAAAAAGCGTGTAGAGTAACCCCCGGCTTTAGCTCCCATATATGGTCTGATGAGTGAATGGTATGCTTCGGGCCTTTAGGAATGTGATTTTGGGAGGAAATAAGTGAGGAAAATGAGCCCTTCCAAGGTTCTGGCTCCTTTTGACCAAAACACACAGTTGGGACACACTGATTCACACACATGGTGGTGAGCTCATGCCCCTCTGTGGGTTTGACTTTAATAAGTGAGAGAGCAGCCCTTTGTTCTCTAACAGCTACGTAATCCTGATCATTTTCTTATGACTGTTTCAGCCTGCGACCGAAGGGCCTGGGCTTGGGTTTTTAACACGCCCCTGGCTGAATGTGTGCTCCAATAAAGTGGCCGGGGTACTAGCATTAGCTAGGTGGAAGTAGAAGGTAGGGGTTTCTAATAAAGTGGCCAGTGTAATAGCATTAGCTAGGTGGAAGTAGAAGGTAGGGGTTTCTAATAAAGTGGCCAGTGTAATAGCATTCGGTAGGTGGAAGTAGAAGGTAGGGGTTTCTAATAAAGTGGCCAGTGTACTAGCATTCGGTAGGTGGAAGTAGAAGGTAGGGGTTTCTAATAAAGTGGCCAGTGTAATAGCATTCTGCAGGTGTTTCCAATAAAGTGGCCAGTGTACTAGCATTAGCTAGGTCGAAGTAGAAGGTAGGGGTTTCTAATAAAGTGGCCAGTGAGTGGAAGTAAGAGGTAGGGGTTTCTAATAAAGTGGCCAGTGTACTAGCATTCTGCAGGTGTTTCCAATAAAGTGGCCAATGTACTAGCATTAGCTAGGTGGAAGTAGAAGGTAGGGGTTTCTAATAAAGTGGCCAGTGTAATAGCATTCGGTAGGTGGAAGTAGAAGGTAGGGGTTTCTAATAAAGTGGCCAGTGTAATAGCATTCTGCAGGTGTTTCCAATAAAGTGGCCAGTGTACTAGCATTAGCTAGGTGGAAGTAGAAGGTAGGGGTTTCTAATAAAGTGGCCAGTGAGTGGAAGGAAGAGGTAGGGGTTTCTAATAAAGTGGCCAGTGAGTGGAAGGAAGAGGTAGGGGTTTCTAATAAAGTGGCCAGTGAGATGAAGTAAGATGTAGGGGTTTCCAATAAAGTGGCCAGTGAGTGGAAACACAAAGCAGGTGTTTCTAATAAAGTGGCCAGTGTACTAGCATTAGCTAGGTGGAAGTAGAAAGTAGGTGTTTCTAATAAAGTGGCCAGTGAGTGGAAGGAAGAGGTAGGGGTTTCTAATAAAGTGGCCAGTTTAATAGCATTAGGTAGGTGTTTCCAATAAAGTGGCCAGTGAGTGGAAGTAGAATGTAGGTGTTTCTAATAAAGTGGTCAGTGTACTAGCATGAGCTAGGCTAATGTGTGCTCAGAGGCCAAGGCTCTTAAGGCCCAAATCCACCAAGCTGCAGAGGAGCAGGGCAGGCTGTTTAACGTTAAGGGCCGCAGCACTCTTCTGAAGGTCAGGCTGGGAGTATTAGCGGCGTGTAAATATTTAAACAGTGAGGGTCTGTGCATTGTTATTCGCTCAGGCTCTAATGCAGGAGCGTGTTACGAGCTTAGGCTTTGGATAAGCTTTTGAAAAACAGCTTTGGCCGCGTGTCACGAGTTACACCAGCAGGAGTTCAAACCGAGTTCCTCTAGATTACACGGCTCATGTTCATCCTCACACTGACAGCGCAGTTAGACATGCTGATAATTCCAGTTGGCGCGTAATGAAGGATTCGTCCGCTGCCATCGGCCTGAAGCAAAACATCGACTTCCTTCCCGCCCAGCTGGCTTTCAGAGCTCCTTTTAAACAACTCCGCAGATCTGAACCAGTGGATTAGCCAATCCCTCTCCGGCAGACACAGCGCACTTACTTAGGACAACCAGTGAGTGGAAGTAGGAGGTAGGGGTTTCTAATAAAGTGGCCAGTGAGTGGAAGTAGGAGGTAGGGGTTTCTAATAAAGTGGCCAGTGAGTGGAAGTAGGAGGTAGGGGTTTCTAATAAAGTGGCCAGTGAGTGGAAGTAGAAGGTAGGGGTTTCTAATAAAGTGGCCAGTGAGTGAAAGTAGGAGGTAGGGGTTTCTAATAAAGTGGCCAGTGAGTGGAAGTAGAAGGTAGGGGTTTCTAATAAAGTGGCCAGTGAGTGAAAGTAGAAGGTAGGGGTTTCTAATAAAGTGGCCAGTGAGTGGAAGTAGAAGGTAGGGGTTTCTAATAAAGTGGCCAGTGAGTGAAAGTAGGAGGTAGGGGTTTCTAATAAAGTGGCCAGTGAGTGGAAGTAGAAGGTAGGGGTTTCTAATAAAGTGGCCAGTGAGTGAAAGTAGAAGGTAGGGGTTTCTAATAAAGTGGCCAGTGAGTGAAAGTAGAAGGTAGGGGTTTCTAATAAAGTGGCCAGTGAGTGGAAGTAGGAGGTAGGGGTTTCTAATAAAGTGGCCAGTGAGTGGAAGTAGGAGGTAGGGGTTTCTAATAAAGTGGCCAGTGTAGTAGCATGAGGTAGGGGTTTCTAATAAAGCGGCCAGTCAGTGGAAGTAGAAGGTAGGGGTTTCTAATAAAGTGGCCAGTGAGTGGAAGTAGGAGGTAGGGGTTTCTAATAAAGTGGCCAGTGAGTGGAAGTAGGGGTTTCTAATAAAGTGGCCAGTGAGTGGAAGTAGGAGGTAGGGGTTTCTAATAAAGTGGCCAGTGAGTGGAAGTAGGAGGTAGGGGTTTCTAATAAAGTGGCCAGTGAGTGGAAGTAGGAGGTAGGGGTTTCTAATAAAGTGGCCAGTGAGTGGAAGTAGGAGGTAGGGGTTTCTAATAAAGTGGCCAGTGAGTGGAAGTAGAAGGTAGGGGTTTCTAATAAAGTGGCCAGTGAGTGAAAGTAGAAGGTAGGGGTTTCTAATAAAGTGGCCAGTGAGTGAAAGTAGAAGGTAGGGGTTTCTAATAAAGTGGCCAGTGAGTGGAAGTAGGAGGTAGGGGTTTCTAATAAAGTGGCCAGTCAGTGGAAGTAGAAGGTAGGGGTTTCTAATAAAGTGGCCAGTGAGTGGAAGTAGGAGGTAGGGGTTTCTAATAAAGTGGCCAGTGAGTGGAAGTAGGAGGTAGGGGTTTCTAATAAAGTGGCCAGTGAGTGGAAGTAGGAGGTAGGTGTTTCTAATAAAGTGGCCAGTGAGTGGACGTAGGAGGTAGGGGTTTCTAATAAAGTGGCCAGTGAGTGGAAGTAGAAGGAAGGGGTTTCTAATAAAGTGGCCAGTGAGTGGAAGTAGGAGGTAGGGGTTTCTAATAAAGTGGCCAGTGAGTGGAAGTAGGAGGTAGGTGTTTCTAATAAAGTGGCCAGTGAGTGGACGTAGAAGGTAGGGGTTTCTAATAAAGTGGCCAGTGAGTGAAAGTAGAAGGTAGGGGTTTCTAATAAAGTGGCCAGTGAGTGAAAGTAGAAGGTAGGGGTTTCTAATAAAGTGGCCAGTGAGTGGAAGTAGGAGGTAGGGGTTTCTAATAAAGTGGCCAGTAAGTGGACGTAGGAGGTAGGGGTTTCTAATAAAGTGGCCAGTCAGTGGAAGTAGAAGGTAGGGGTTTCTAATAAAGTGGCCAGTGAGTGGAAGTAGGAGGTAGGGGTTTCTAATAAAGTGGCCAGTGAGTGGAAGTAGGAGGTAGGTGTTTCTAATAAAGTGGCCAGTGAGTGGACGTAGGAGGTAGGGGTTTCTAATAAAGTGGCCAGTGAGTGGAAGTAGAAGGAAGGGGTTTCTAATAAAGTGGCCAGTGTAGTAGCAAGAGGTAGGTGTTTCTAATAAAGCGGCCAGTCAGTGCAAGTAGAAGGTAGGGGTTTCTAATAAAGTGGCCAGTGAGTGGAAGTAGAAGGTAGGGGTTTCTAATAAAGTGGCCAGTGTAGTAGCAAGAGGTAGGTGTTTCTAATAAAATGGCCAGTGAGTGGAAGTAGAAGGAAGGGGTTTCTAATAAAGTGGCCAGTGTAGTAGCATGAGGTAGGTGTTTCTAATAAAGCGGCCAGTCAGTGGAAGTAGAAGGTAGGTGTTTCTAATAAAGTGTCCAGTGAGTGTAGGTAGAAGGTAGGTGTTTCTAATAAAGTGGCCAGTGTTTACTCAGTTGATACTGAATGATTAGTATATAATAAATGAGAAGGTCCTAAAATCTTAGGTACTTTGGTACTTTTTGGTACAGAATAATTAGAATTCAGTGGATAGCACGTTTTAAAACTGGGGTTCAAGGGGTTAACCTTCCTCTCGGCCTCCAACATCAAACAGGAGGAACTCTCTGGCAGATCTTGCCTGCACTCGGAGCTGGAGGTGAAGGGCTGTGATGAATGATTGGGGTTCGATTGTGTGAAAAGCCGCAGAGCCCTAAACCAGCCGCTGCTACCTGCGTCCAAACCAGGTCATTAATAAAGTGTCAGGAGCTGTTTAAAGCTGAGGAGAGCTGATTTAAATGGCGGCAGTGCGTCCGCAGCCAGCCGGCCCTCACACAGCAGCGCAGAACAGGGCCTTGTCTTTGAGCAGCCGGCTGTCTCCACTGTTCATCAACAACCTACCGACCAAATAACCAAACCATCACTTCGTCTACTCTACAGCCTAGAAACCCCAAGTCTGATGATGTATCTTAAAGGTGGGAGGAGCTTTTAAAAAATGACAAGCTCTTAGGGCAAAGTAAGCTAGCTTACACTATTTGGACAAAAGTATTGGGACGCCTGCTCATTCATTCATTCGTTTCTTCCTAAATCATTTCTACGACATTTTGCAGCATTGCTGTGAGGATTTAATCAGCACCCTACCTCAGCGTCCCCAACTCCCCAACTCGTCCCAAAAGTAGAACACACTGCTCCACAGCTTAATGCTGGGGGGCTTTATACCCCTCTAGCCCACGCCTGGCATTAGGCAGCATGGTGCCAATAGGGTCATGATGTTGATTAATCTGCTCCAGAGAGTCCTATTCTATTGGCAGTACTTCTTCTCTACAGGGACTAGACAAGCTGTGTGTCTAGGGTGCAGCTTAAAGTAAAGGAATGCATTCATTAGAAGGGGTGTCCACAAACATTTGGACATGTAGTGTAAGTAGCGTTACTGCTAGAAGCCGAATATCATCAGCCTTTGTGTCGGTGGCTTAAACTGTGGCTGGAAATCTCCCCCAAAGCATGCTGGGTATTGTAGTGAGAGAACATGGATGAATAAAAAATCCAATGATAAATAAATGATTCGAAAATTGAGATAGACCAGAGAGAGGGTGACGGGTCTTGCTCAAGGGCTTGCTGAGCCCGGGTATCGAACCCACAACCCTGTCATCAATAGCCCGGAGCTTGAACCGCTGAGCCACTGGGTCATGGTCCTGATTGCTGTGGTTGTGAATCTGCTATATCAGTTGGAAAGGTGTAGGGTGGCTACGGCAACCAGAAACGCTGCTGTTTTCACTCGCTGGTTCGTTTCCTCTAGGGGTCTCTAGCTGCAACCAACCGCAAGAACACCAAGCATAGGCCCCACATTCGTAGCATTAGCATTAGTATTAATAACTGTACACTATTTCCATAAAAACAGTTAGCTAAGACTTCAGAGTTGATGGTCCTTTACCGATGTTTCATGGTGAGTCTAACCAAAATATCCCAATTTTTAATCTCTCAATGTTAGCATTGTCTCAGGTTAGCATTGGTAGCAATGTCCCAGGTTAGAATTATCTAATGTTAGCAATGTCCCAGGTTAGCATTGTCTCAGGTTAGAAATGTTAGCAATGTCCTAGGTTAGCAATTTTCACAAGGGGTTTTGGTTTAACTGGGAGGAGTTTTGGTTGAACTGGGAGGAGTTTCAGTTGTACTAGGAGGAGTTTTAGTTGTACTAGGAGGAGTTTTAGTTGTACTAGGAGGAGTTTCAGTTGTACTAGGAGGAGTTTTAGTTACGCACTGGGAGGAGTTTCAGTTGTACTAGGAGGAGTTTCAGTTGTACTAGGAGGAGTTTTAGTTACGCACTGGGAGGAGTTTCAGTTGTACTAGGAGGAGTTTCAGTTGTACTGGGAGGAATTTCAGTTGTACTGGGAGGAGTTTTAGTTACGCACTGGGAGGAGTTTCAGTTGTACTGGGAGGGGTTCAGTTGTACTAGGAGGAGTTTCAGTTGTACTAGGAGGAGTTTTAGTTACGCACTGGGAGGAGTTTCAGTTGTACTAGGAGGAGTTTCAGTTGTACTAGGAGGAGTTTCAGTTGTACTGGGAGGAGTTTTAGTTACGCACTGGGAGGAGTTTCAGTTGTACTGGGAGGAATTTCAGGTGTACTGGGAGGAATTTCAGTTGTACTAAGAGGGTTGTAGTTGTACTGGGTGGAGTTGTAGGTGTACTGGGAGAAATTTCAGTTGTACTGGGAGGGTATTAGTTGCGCACTGGGAGGAGTTTTGGTTGTACTGGGAGGAGTTTCAGTTGTACTGGGAGGGTTTTAGTTGTAGCAGGAGGAGTTTTAGTTGTACTGGGAGGAGCTTCAGTTGTACTGGGAGGGTTTTAGTTGTACTGGGAGGGTTTTAGTTGTAGCAGGAGGAGTTTTAGTTGTACTGGGAGGGTTTTAGTTGTACTGGGAGGGTTTTAGTTGTAGCAGGAGTTTTAGTTGTACTGGGAGGAGTTTCAGTTGTACTGGGAGGGTTTTAGTTGTACTGGGAGGGTTTTAGTTGTAGCAGGAGGAGTTTTAGTTGTACTGGGAGGGTTTTAGTTGTAGCAGGAGGAGTTTTAGTTGTACTGGGAGGAGTTTTGGTGATGGAATGTGTCGTGAAGAGACGGATGTGTTTGCACTACTATAGCATGGCTCAAATGTGTCTCCGATCTCCTCCTGAAGTGGTTTGAGTGATGGGATTTGGATCCGGTTTAAATAGGTCTTGGGTAAGTTCACATTTGATCCAGAAATAATCCTCATATTGAAGACGCATGAAGTGACCAGGTGTAAACAGGGTCTAATAGGTTTGTGGACAGTGGAGCAGTAAGATGCAGGCGTTTTCAGGGAGCTCCTGTGTCTGTGTTACCTTCTGGCTCTCTCCTTTTAATTAGACTGTTATAGTCAGACCTGCCGGAGTCGTCAGACACACTCTGATACTGATCAACATTCTCTGCTCTCCATAAAATTCCTCTTAGAATTAACCCTCTCTTTTTACCTTCTCCAAGTAAATGGCCTCCCGGCCCGACCTGCTGGAAGACTGCCCGCTGAGGTCCCCTCTACCTGCGTCAAACCAGCTGCCACCTACCGGTCCAACCAGCAGGCCCCCACCACCACCACCCATAGCAGACCAGCGGCTCACCCGCCTACCACTGCTACCTGTTTAGTGACCATGTTCAAACCATTATTAACTATCTATTATACCTGGTTTGGTCATTTTTATCATTAATGTTTGAATAGTTCTGACCAGAGGAGGACGGGTCGGGTCCCCCTTGTGAGTCACCCTTGGTTCCTCCCAAGGTTTCTTCCTCCAGCTCTGAGGGAGTTTTCCTTGCCACTGTCGCCGTTGGCTGCTCACTGGGGGTCTTTGATCCATCTTGTCTTATGTTATTTTCTTCTTTCTTTTTTGTCTCTGT
This sequence comes from Salminus brasiliensis, assembly GCF_030463535.1. Lineage (NCBI taxonomy): Eukaryota > Metazoa > Chordata > Actinopteri > Characiformes > Bryconidae > Salminus > Salminus brasiliensis. Next base: position 2,231,797 of record NC_132887.1, read on the forward strand.
CTTTTATTAATCACTATTTATGTAAAGCTGCTTTGTGATGACAACAAAAAAGCTACACAAATAAATCTGACTTAACTTGACTTAATATTACAGCATTTCATACAAATCAGACAGCGTTACACAGTCCTGGAGCAGCGTTCTGTCCTGGAGTGGGAATAACAGAGACCCCTCTCCTTATTGCAGTCAGTGGAGCATCAGCATGATCCTGAAGCCTCTGTTTTTAGGCCCAGAATTAAGACACTTGTCCCGTGCCTTTGATACATTAGCACTTTCGGTCTAGACTTCGTTATAATCAATCATAATTATACATTTATTTTTATGCTATAGAAGTAAGCTGGGCTTGACTTGCTCCTGCCACTGCTCAGGATAAGAGGAACTCATAAAGTCCAGCCGTCCCACAGTGCACCACTTACAGGGTCTCAGGCGTCTCCTATCAAAGGTGCCTCTAGTTTATGAATACTAGAACCAGATCTGGTTCCTGTAGACCACAGTCAGCCTCTTCCAGCTTTCAGCACAGCAGAACCAGTTATAAAGAGCTGCAGACCACCAGCTGCAGACCCCTCACGCTGGGAACAGTCCCTTACACTGAGCAAGCCTTCACTCCTTCCACAGTCCTAATGTAACACACCTGACTGAGCTGATAGACGAATCAAAGGACGATGATTATCAGCAAGAAGAATCTGAGACACTTTGACAAGAACCAAACTGTGAGGTTCTAGACAATGACTGGGTCAGAAGAACATCTCCAGAACATCACCAAGTAGGTCTTGTGGGGTATTCCTTGTAGGGTATGCAGTGGCTAGTGCCTACCAAAAGTGCTTCAAGGAAGGACAACCGGTGAACCAGAGACAGGGTCATGGGCTCCTAAAGCTCACTGATGCTCATGGAGGTCCCACCTCACAACTTGCATGCCTTAAAGGCCAGATACCACAGGAGATCCCACAGGACACCTTCAGAGGTCTTGCAGAGTCCATGACTCGACCGGTCAGAGCTGTTTTGGCAGCACGAGGGGGCCCTACACAATAACAGGCAGGTGGTTTTAATGTTATGGTCGATTACAGACATTGAACAGACTCAGACAATTAGAACAGCATCAGCGCCACCTGTTGATCACACTAGAGGACTTTTTAATGAAACAAGGCACTACAACTGTTTCACAGCACTGTTCCTGAAGGCTTGTCAGAAGATTGAGCTTAAATGTGAAAAAAATGTGAATTATAATTTTATCATTTTCACTTATTTTAGTAACTTCGATCAAATTACAGGCACAAAGAGATTTAAATATACTAGTCGCTAAAATACACTAAAAGGACAAAAGTATTGGGACGCCTGCTCATTCATTGTTTCTTCTGAAAATCAAGGGTATAAAAAAGAGTTGATCCTGCTTCTGTCTAACCCTAGTCTCTACTGTGCAGAGAACAAGGCTGTGAGGATTTGACTGAATTCAGCCACAAGAGCGTTAGTGAGGACAGGATGTTGGATGATTGATCACCACCCCACCTCATCATCCCCAACCTCCCCAACTCATCCCATCCAAAAGTACTGGATGGAGCACCAACACAGTTCTTCCACTGCTCCACAGCTCAATGCTGGGGGGCTTTATTATACCCCTCTAGCCCACACCTGGCCTTATAAGGCAGTATGGAGCCAATAGGTTCCTATTCTATTGGCAGTACTTCTCTACAAGGACTGAACAAGCTGTATCTCTGCATTTGCACATCAGTGTCAGCAATGAGTGCAACTTAAAGTAGCTAAATGTACTCATTAGAAGGGGTGTCCACAAACATTTGGACTAATAGTGTGTGTGGAATATTGATTAGAACCTTTTATAAATATTAATTGTTTAAGCTGTTATTGTTTAGAAATTGCAAAATAGCAAAGTATTAAAGCCTGAACTATTAAATAATCTGCAGAAATTTAAATGTTTTAAAACTTGGGTGCATTTTTTATCTTTTGACCAATATCTTCTGACTATAGTTCATTATTAATGTAATTGATTGTTATTTATTTAATTTGTCATGTATTAGTTACTAATTATAAATGATGTAAGAAATATTCATTATAATTCATTTTTAAATGACCTCACTGATGTTGCAGAGGTCTCAAAAACTATATACTACATATGATACAGCTGGATTTAAAGGCTTGATATGGAAGGTGATGGTAGTCGGATCTACTACCGTAGTGTTTCTGGGTCTCCTTATATGTACCACAGCGTCTTATGAGCTTTGGACCGAAGTTCCAAAGTTCTTAGGATCATGGGAATCATTTGCAGACCGTCCGCAGGTGCTGTAGCTGGGACAGGCTGATACTGCTGCCCCCGCACACAATGACCACCAGCAGGCCGAGCGGGTTGGGCAGCCGGCCTTCGTCCTGGAGCCGCTGGATAACCCCACTGTACACGGCAGCTAGAGAAGCTCCACATGCCAGCTCCACTAACACACGCTCTTCATCTGTGCACACACACACACACACACACACACACACACACACACACACACACACACAGCATCAGTATTCTGAGGCAGTGTTTTATGACCCTGTTAACATGTTACTAATGAAGACACATAAGTTCATCTGAAGGTCACAGATCAACATTTATAAGTAGATTATTTGCTAAGCAATGGAACACTAGGGGGAGTGGCAATGACATCAGGGCTGTGATTGGCCCCCAGTAGAGCATCTCAGCCATGATGTTAGCAACCAACACACCTCAGTATTACAACTGCCTTAAACAACCACAAAAAAGACAGAGCAAAGGTGTTTATTCTTATGTTATATAGAGTTAATTACAGGTAGACACTCTCACTGACCACTGACTTTATGTTTATTTGGGTTTATTCTAATGTTATATAGAGTTAATTACAGGTAGACACTCTCACTGACCACTGACTTTATGTTTATTTGGGTTTATTCTAATGTTATATAGAGTTTATTACAGGTACACACTCTCACTGACCACTGACTTTATGTTTATTTGGGTTTATTCTAATGTTATATAGAGTTAATTAAAGGTAGACACTCTCACTAATCACTGACTTTATGTTTATTTGGGTTTATTCTAATGTTATATAGAGTTAATTACAGGTAGACACTCACTGACCACTGACTTTATGTTTATTTGGGTTTATTCTAATGTTATATAGAGTTAATTACAGGTAGACACTCTCACTGACCACTGACTTTATGTTTATTTGGGTTTATTCTAATGTTATATGGAGTTAATTACAGGTAGACACTCTCACTGACCGCTGACTTTATGTTTATTTGGGTTTATTCTAATGTTATATAGAGTTAATTACAGGTAGACACTCTCACTGACCACTGACTTTATGTTTATTTGGGTTGATTCTAATGTTATATAGAGTTAATTACAGGTAGACACTCTCACTGACCGCTGACTTTATGTTTATTTGGGTTTATTCTAATGTTATATAGAGTTAATTACAGGTAGACACTCTCACTGACCACTGACTTTATGTTTATTTGGGTTTATTCTAATGTTATATGGAGTTAATTACAGGTAGACACTCTCACTGACCGCTGACTTTATGTTTATTTGGGTTTATTCTAATGTTATATAGAGTTAATTACAGGTAGACGCTCTCACTGACCACTGACTTTATGTTTATTTGGGTTGATTCTAATGTTATATAGAGTTAATTACAGGTAGACACTCTCACTGGGTTTGGGTTTATTCTAATGTTATATAGAGTTAATTACAGGTAGACACTCACTGACCACTGACTTTATGTTTATTTGGGTTTATTCTAATGTTATATAGAGTTAATTACAGGTAGACACTCTCACTGACCACTGACTTTATGTTTATTTGGGTTTATTCTAATGTTATATGGAGTTAATTACAGGTAGACACTCTCACTGACCGCTGACTTTATGTTTATTTGGGTTTATTCTAATGTTATATAGAGTTAATTACAGGTAGACACTCTCACTGACCACTGACTTTATGTTTATTTGGGTTGATTCTAATGTTATATAGAGTTAATTACAGGTAGACACTCTCACTGACCACTGACTTTATGTTTATTTGGGTTTATTCTAATGTTATATAGAGTTTTACAGGTAGACACTCTCACTGACCACTGACTTTATGAAATTCTGACACATCGTAAAGAACAAGTGGTGCTAATAACTAATAAAAATGGAAATGTATAATATATAAATTAAATATGTTTGCTGTTGTACAAATATAAAAATAGGCTTACCTAGAAACAGCTCCACTGCCTGTAGAGCCTGTCGGTCAGTCACCAGCTCAGAGATGGCGCTGGGCCTTTTGCTGTACTCAAATGCCTTACTGCAGGCCGTCTTCGCCCCTAAACACTTGGCCTCACTAATAACAGAAAAATAAATAATTAAAAAATTAACAATGAGGGACTTTTCTGCTGTAAAGTAATTACTATAAAATAATAATAACTGATGTCTGATATAGATATACATCTAAATCATATAAAATCAACATAATGAGTTTAGCTGAATTATAAAATGGTTCAGGCAACAATATTAATGATTGTTATTAATTAATATATATATATATATATATATATATATATATATATAATCACCTAAACAACAGGAGGCATATTGATTATTAATGTAATCAGAGCTTCATTCTGCGTAGTAAAGGCTGGAGGCTGGATACAAGACTGTTGTATGTACGGCATACTTACCTGGTAATATCAGGTAGAGTGACCGGATGTCCGGCTTTGATGGCTGCATTGAGACAGTCTGCTCCATACGTCTCCATACAGAGCACAGGCACACTGCCCCAGCCCACCTCATCCAGTCCCTGCATCACCCCACAGAAAAGCCCCCCACCTCCCACAGACAGCACTATAGCCCCCGGCCGGGATGGAAGCGACGCCTTCAACTCGTGGACGATACTGGAGTGACCCTTCCTGGAAACAGTGTTTTCAGTCAGTGTTTTAGCAGCTTTTTCACTGTTTGTTCAAACCAACAACACAAACAGCAGGATTACAAACCTCACAACCATTTGATTCCATAATGATTCTGTAGGAAATGACTCACTGATTCATCTCAGATATCACCACAGTTGACAAGTCTGGTTTCATGACGAAGTTAATTACAGGTAGACGCTCTCACTGACCACTGACTTTACGTTTATTTGGGTTTATTCTAATGTTATATAGAGTTAATTACAGGTAGACACTCTCACTGACCACTGACTTTATGTTTATTTGGGTTTATTCTAATGTTATATAGAGTTAATTACAGGTAGACACTCTCACTGACCACTGACTTTATGTTTATTTGGGTTTATTCTAATGTTATATAGAGTTAATTACAGGTAGACACACTCACTGACCACTGACTTTATGTTTATTTGGGTTTATTCTAATGTTATATAGAGTTAATTACAGGTAGACACTCTCACTGACCACTGACTTTATGTTTATTTGGGTTTATTCTAATGTTATATAGAGTTAATTACAGGTAGACACACTCACTGACCACTGACTTTATGTTTATTTGGGTTTATTCTAATGTTATATAGAGTTAATTACAGGTAGACACTCTCACTGACCACTGACTTTCTGTTTATTTGGGTTTATTCTAATGTTATATAGAGTTAATTACAGGTAGACTCTCTCACTGACCACTGACTTTATGTTTATTTGGGTTTATTCTAATGTTATATAGAGTTAATTACAGGTAGACGCTCTCACTGACCACTGACTTTATGTTTATTTGGGTTTATTTTAATGTTATATAAAATTAATTACAGGTAGACACTCTCTGACCACTGACTTTATGTTTATTTGGGTTTATTTTAATGTTATATAAAATTAATTACAGGTAGACACTCTCACTGATGTCTGATTCTATGTTTTGGTACATTCATCAAACAATTCTGACACATTGTAAAGAACAACTGATGCGAATAACTAATAAAAAAGGAAACTCATGTTTTGCTCTGATATATTATTGTTTCTATTAGATAAAGCTGTCCACGTTCAAAAAGCCCAAAAACACATGCATACTTCATTATGTATTCATTATAATTAATGATAAATAGCTCTAATTGTCCAAACTCATTCAACATTCAAGTGAATTGCAGCCTAGATGTTCATGTTGCTTTGTAACCTGTATGAATCTTATTAGGCTTTATTATGCAGATTATTTTCAATGCAGTTTGGGAAAATCAGCATAATATCTTAATCCTTGGGTTTAAAAACAGTTAAATACAAGGAGGCCCAAATTAATATTTTGAATATTTTAGAATTTATGCCCACTTCTCTCTTAGTCCAAAAATCAGTCAAAACAGTCAAAAATCACAAAACCAGTCCTCCTTCCTCATTAATCCATCCACTTTGTGCAGTGTAGCACCTCCACTGGCAGCAAAACAGGCCCAGAACTTGATGCTTCCACCACCATGCTTAACAGTTAATACAGTGTTATTGGGTTTGAATACCTCATCTTTACTTCTCCAAACCTCTTTGTCTCATCTGACCATTCCAGACCGTGGCAAAGTGGCCACACCTCCCAATGACTTGTATTTACATACAATCGATGGAACTGATGATCTTGGAATCTGCAGATGTTTAGAAATGGCTTTGAGATCAACCTTCTCAGATCTTCTCTGAGCTCCCTGGACTTTCCCACTGTACCGTGTGTTGGTCAACCCAGTAAGTGCTGTCAATCAAACCCTTTATGTAGCACAGAGAAGCTACCAGCTGTAGCCTAGAGCTGGGCAATATGACAATATTGTTTTCGTATTGTGTTAAATTTTCTTATTGTGATTCACAACATATCAAGGATATGATCAGTGCTCAAATAACACTGATCAGCTGCAGGTTTCATTACAAACAGTGTCATTAGTCTGGTTTGACTGGATAAAGTGCAGCACATTTCAATACAAATCACTGTAATTAATATAAAGGTTTTTAAAATCCATCACTACTGAGGCATTTAGTCTGCAAACACGTCTGTCCTGATGAATATCGTGAAATCGTGAATCTTTACATATCATGATACAATATTTTTACCATATCGCCCAGCTCTACTGTAGCCCATCATGATCACTGGCAGGGCGGTAAGAGCTCTTGGCTATGGAGAGAACGTTCAGCAGCACTGAATTAGTGATCCACGTGGGTGTATGAATATTTTTGACCCGGTGTTGATTTTAGAAAACGTACTGCTGTTACAGTGGTTCTGACCCAGATTAGGGTGAATGGAAACACTCACCAGATCAGAGGGTGGTCGAACGGTGGAACGTAGACGAGGTTTTTGCTTTCAACCAGACGAAGAGCCTCGTCGTTCGCATCGTCCCACACCTGCTCAGAACACAACCACAATGATGTGAAGGTTTTTGGTACTGTAAGGGTTGCCTGTTTTTCCCGCTTCCACTGGAACCACATCATCAATGTTATTCTCTTTATCTATTAGTGGTTTTAATGTTATGGCTGACTGATGTATATTCATGAAGACAGAGTGTGCCTGACCTTATTGATGTATTTTTTTTGTATTTCCAAAACTGGAAGCCAAAAAAACACACTGAATTAAACTAATAATAATAATAAACTAAACTAATAATAATAATAATATGGAGATTATAAGAGAGACTATAGCTCCCAAAAAACTAAAATACTAAATGAATTGTCTACAATTTTATTAATAATAATAATAATAATAATAATAATAAGGAGATTATAAGAGAGACTATATATAAAGAAAGCAGAATCTCTTTGCAGTGATGCTACGAGTCTCCTACCTTCCCCACCACTTTGACTACGGCCCCCTGCTCCTGCAGCTTCTCCACCACAATCTGGGGCGAGGACGAAGGCACCAAGATGGTGGCTGGGATGTTGAGTTTACGTGCTGCATACACTGTAGCCAGACCTGCATTTCCACCTGCATGGGGTACTCACAGTGTTAGGACCTACGTTCTGCACAGGCTTACCTCAAAAGGGTACCTATACTAAGACACGACAACCATAGTCACCAGGAGTGCTGGACACAGGTGGAATTTGGCCTCCGCCTTTAACCCATCTGTGCAGTGAACATCCACACACACAGGGACAGTGAGCACACATGCCCGGAGTGGTGGGCTGCCATTGACCGCTGAACCACCACTGCCCACATCACAGTAATTTGGCCAAAATTGAGTCTTCACACCATTAAAAATCTAAATTATGTAAGAATTAGACATAAATAAAGCTTATTCATAATTAAACCCACCTGAGGAACAGATCACACCATTCGACTCTGAACCTGCAAGCTGAAAAACAGAAGGGGTTCAGTGCAGGTACTGCAGTTACAGTCCCGGCCGCTAGAGGTCACTGTACACAGAGCAATACAATTAAACATCCATTGTAAACAAACTTTAAATTATAGATACATATTTTACATATTTGAGTATATTCAACATTTCGGATGAGAGTAAATATTAGATATGCGCAGTAAATATAGCTATCTACACATCTATAGCACTAGCTAGTGTAGCTAGCGTAGTTCAGCACTAGCCTGCATTCAGACAGAGCAGAATATCAACGTCTTTTGACCCTTCCGAAGCAAAAAAACCCAATCTACCCGTAATCGATCAGTTTATTAGGTGTATAGTTTTTATAATACTAATTAACTTTAGTCTTGAAACTCTTAAATAATTAAAAAAATAGATATATATCGGCTGTATAGCTGTTGCTAGCTAGCCTGTTGCGCTATGCATGCTGGGAATTGTAGTTCACTTCGACGCCCGCTCTGAGCCAACTGCGTTGAATGAACTCATTTAGAAAACTACAAAAATGGAAACTAGGCAAAGCAAACGCAGGAAAAAATAACAACTTAAATTAAAATAGTGGAAAGTCGATCTGTATATTATTTTAAATACAACATTTCAGCAGAATACACATTATATGCATAGAATAAAGTTGCTTAAGTTGAAATATATAGATTTCTGAAACGTGCAGCCTAAGGTGCTTCAGTTATATAATAGCATAAATCAATGCAAAACACATTAATGTTCTGAACTGTCAGCAGTGCTTCAAATCTGTGGAGCACATAACAGACCTTTCTATTATGTGCTACAGTACAAATAGCCATCATCTGATAAGCATAGGCTCTTATTTTGTAAAAAAAAAAAAAAAAAAAAAATTTAATTAAAATCCTGTAAACAAGCTGCTACACTATCTTCAAAAATCCATCAGAATAACTAAATAATAATAAAATTTTGTACAGAAGCAGCCGATAAGCCCATTATGTGTGACCTCCTCTAAACTAGGTCATCTGGAAGATATGGGTTCATGTTTCCAGCCACTGCATCTAGGCCTACATCTACAGCTCTGACCCCTACAGTGTGTTCCTCCTCACCTTATGGACCAGGTGTCCAATCCCACGAATTTTGAATGAACCAGAAGGCTGTGAGTTCTCCATCTTCAGGTACACAGTGGTGCCAAGCCGCTTGGCCATGGCAGTGCTTTCGATCAGAGGAGTGTTGATGTGAAATCCCTGCATGTTTGACATGGCGAAGCGCAGAATTCCTGCAAAGTGAAGGAGAAAGGCCCTTTAGCCTCAGAATAAAAGGTTTGGGCTTCTGCCACTGACAGCCAGCTGAGTCAGGAATGTCTGGCCTAGATAAAGCAAGTCTGCCCCCAAACGAGCTCTGACTGACACTGCAAACTGAAACTGCAGCAAGATCGGAGAGGGGTTAAAGAGGAGTTACACTGAGTTTTCAAAATGTCAAAATGCCTCTTAAAGCTCCATCACAGAGAGTAATGATGCTAACTGACTGACTGACTGCCTGAGACGCTGCTTTACCATATTTCCTTATTCAGAAGGTTTTGGTTCTAGATTGTTTTTTTAAAATGGCATAACATTAAAAAGGCGGAGGGATACAAGTGGGATGTCATGCAGCAAAAAATAGTCCCCAAATAAAATGTACTCTTTTAAGATTTTCCACTATTTTACCATCATCATCATTCCATATAAAGCTCAGAAGACACGTGTAGCTTCACTGGAGGGTTTGGAGAGTTAATTAAGTGGCTGTATCTGTGTTGCACTTTTAATAATTGTTCAACAATCTCAACCACTGAATTATGAGAAGAGAAGTGATTCTGAAAATTATTAAAATTCCACTTTACTACACATCATTCTTACAATGGGAAAATAGTCTGGAGCTAAGCCAAGCTGAAATTAAGTAAATATAATAAATAAATGAATAAATTTATAATTAAATATGATAAATAACATGTAAATAATAAAGAATTTAGCCAATAATGGACCATATTGAATTAATTTATAATTAAATATAATAAATAACATGTAAATAATAAAGAATTTAGCCAATAATGGACCATATTGAATAAATGTATAATTAAATATAATAAATAACATGTAAATAATAAAGAATTTAGCCAATAATGGACCATATTGAATAAATGTATAATTAAATATAATAAATAACGTAAATAATAAAGAATTTAGCCAATAATGGACCATATTGAATAAATGTATAATTAAATATAATAAATAACATGTAAATAATAAAGAATTTAGCCAATAATGGACCATATTGAATAAATTTATAATTAAATATAATAAATAACATGTAAATAATAAAGAATTTAGCGAATAATGGACCATATTCTGAGGTTTTCTCAATATCACCCACTTGCTGGAGAACACGAACCTCAGTATGGTACTAAATATTAAAAATTACTTAAAATATTTTGAATTAATAAATTAATAAATAAAAAAAGTCCAGAGGTCACTTTGGCAGCACGGCAACGGGCGGATAAGCTCCCTTATCAGTGGTTTTAGTGAGCCGTTATGAAATATCAGTAGTTAAAGTTTAACACTGTGTGTGTTAGTGAAATATGAAGTGGGAGCATTAATATCATTAATATACAGTATAATCATATCATAAATATGAGATAAAAACCTGCAATAAACCCGGGCCTATTCTATCAGCTCCACGGACCATATAGCAGAAATGTGTAGTTCTATCTATAGTTCCAGGCTGTGTCCATCTGTTTCTCTGCAGACTCTAAAATCAGCCTCCTCCTCTCACCCTGTTTGTTCTTCAATGGTCAGGACCCCACAGGACGGACCCCCACAGAGCAGACTGTAGGGTTTGGGTGGTGGGTCAGTCAGTCAGTCATTCTCAGCACTGCAGTGACACTGACTGACAGGGTGCTGGTGGTGGGGAGTGTGTTAGTGGTGTGGGTTGTGCTGCTCCTCAATGCTGGGGGGCTTTATTATACCCCTCTAGTCCACGCCTGGCGTGGACTAGAGGGGTATAATAAAGCCCCCCAGAATTGAGGAACAGCCCGGGTTTATTAGGCAGTATGGAACCAATAGGGTCATGATGTTGATCTGCTCCAGAGAGTCCTATTCTATTGGCAGTACTTCTTGTGCATGGGCTGGTTTCCCAGAAAGGGATTAAGCCCTAGGCCTAGACTATAAATTTGACTTTCCGTGGTCCGAGACTAGGCTTAGTTTGGCCCATAGTGTTGGCATGTTGGTTTTGTAAGATCATAAAAACACTGATTTCAGAACGGCTTAGTTTCCATACACTGGCTGTATTGGTCAGTTTGTACTGACATGGGAGCTTTAATAAATGTGAATGATCCTGGTTGTTTTGCATATGGTTTTATTGTTCTCTGATCTAGGACCGCTTCATCCTCAGGGAACGTATTTATCAAGAAATCAGTACAAAACAAGACAATCCAGTTAAACACAATCATAATCATAATCATAATGTAAACACAGCGCTGATTTGCTCCTTTTATTGTGCACATTTACATGATGACGCGTGACAAACAGTGTTTATACGACCTTACGATGGTCACATGTTCAGGGTTCGAGTGTTTTCTCAAGCGTCTCCTTTCTCGTCTGTCTATAAACAGAAAAATGGAGCTTATAAAACCGGCCTGGTTTGAACGAAGGTATGAACACAGGTGTGTTTGCTTCCCAGCTTTCCATCACAGCGTCACTTTACTGGCAGCACCCATACAAAAGTAATATACTGAAAATATTGTACAATATATTCTATGTATATATTTGGAATATGCTGTCCAGATATAACAATATATTTCATTTTCATAAGAGCATCTCTTGTAAAACATAGCATTCCTCTTAGAAACTGCACTCAGCATCCGTCCGCACTGCAAAAAAAGATACCTTGGGGAAAGCAAGTGAAGGCGTATACAGATTTCTTCTCATTTCTCAACTGTTTTAAGAAAATGAGACAATTATTCAACCAGTTTTTACACATTTCTAGTCATTGACCCCTAAATGCTTGCATATGAGTCCACAATTCAGTTGCTCTGTACAAAAAAAGCAATGATAAGGACTTATACCAGTAATGTCCAGTAAAAAAACTAAATCTACTGTAAATTTCATACGTTTTAAGTCCTTATCGTTGTTTTTTTACCATATTTTAAGACCAAAGACAATCCTAAAACTGCAGTTCAAAGGGTTAAGCCATTTTTTCCACTAAAACGTTTTATAATTTTAGATATTTTTTTCTCAAAACAAGCAAAATCCATCAAAGAAATGGATTCAATGACGCAAAACAACTTAAAAAATGTCTAAAAACAAGTTGAATAATCCTGTAATCATAAAACAACCTATCCTGACAAAATGTAAGAAGCCTTCACAAGCCTAAATGTCACTGATTTTGCAGTACAGCCCCCTACACAAACTCTTCCACCTAGAAAAACATGCATGTCTCCAATCCAGGACACTTCCTCTGCGTCTTTCAGTAACTTTCCCTCAAATCAAGGTTTCCTTCCTTTCACTTTCTCGCTCCTTCCTTCCCTCTCTCTGCATCAGCTGCTCCGTAACCGCTGGAGACGAAAGACACGACCCTCGCGGCTTCCTCCATCCAACACGCAGAACTCCCACACACACCAAAGACCCCCACACTGCATCCTCTTTCTCTGACGGTCATCACGTTCACATCCCTCAAAAACTCACACACACTCACGCAGACACGCATTCGAGCACAGGACGCCCCAGTCTGGGAAAGGAAAGGGGAAGTCTACTGGATTCCCTAACAGAGATATAGGTGAGAAGGTAACAGCTGAGGTGACTGAAGTCCAAACTGCGATGCAGAGTGCAGGCCGAGTGGCGCCCCGCTGATCCGCTTCTCCTCCAGACGCTGAATAATAATAATAATAATAATATTAATAATAAGTCCACTGTAACTCCACACACGCTCCACTCCGCTCCGCTCCGCTCCGCTCCTCTCTCGGCCCCGCTCTCTCGGTTCTCTGTGATTGGGGTGGTACTGACGCACGAAGAGGGCAAAGCCAGGCCGGAGCGTCCTGCTGCGGGCCCACGCCGAGCTCAGGAACAAGCTTGCATTCTCCTTTCTGACCACCAGAGGGTGCTAGGCCAGAGAACGCTGCCTGGGCTTGATCCTCGGGTACAGCTGTGGAAATGACGTTCACATATCACTCATAGGTCAGGAAACATACAATGCATACACATCGCCGCTGTCACACAACCTTGTATCTCCAGTTTTGCCATTTGAATCAATGTGAATCTGGCAGTTGTTCTTTATACATAATCAGAGAAAGACTTCATGATGAGTGGACCAATAGAAATGCTCCAAAATTTACACTGACTTCCATTAAAAGTTAAGCAGGTTTTTTCCTTCTTCTGAAAAAGTTGCATTTTAGGAGATACAAGGTTTCTGTCGCGACAATGCAGACCATAATCACATATATTTATCTTTATACAAGCGCTGGACTTAGGCTTTCAATCCGTCTCTCAGAACTCCTCCAGATCTTCATTAGTTTGGTCAATGGTGGAGGATTAGAACACCATGTGACTTTTCTTAGTCTATTAACACAAACATAAACCTTGTATCTCCAATTTTGAAAGTTGTTCTTTATATTGTATCAGAGTTATATAATGAATGGACCAATAGAAATGCTCCCTCCAAAATGACTTGGAATAAATGTATTTTATTTATTAAAAGTTAAGCAGGTTTTCTCCTTCTTCTGAAAATGTTGCTATTTAGGAGATACAAGGTTTCTGTAGCGACAATTCTGATCATAATTGCATATATTTAATCCTAACAATCACTGGACTTAGGCTTTCAATCCGTCTCTCAGAACTTCTTCAGATCTTCATTAGTTTGGTCAATGGTTGAGGATTTTTCTTTTTTTGTCTATTAACACAAACATAAACCTTGTATCTCCAATTTTGAAAGTTGTTCTTTATATTGTATCAGAATTGTATAATGAATGGACCAATAGAAATGCTCCCTCCAAAATCATTTTTACACTGACTTCCATTAAAAGTAAAGCAGGTTTTTTTTCAGAAATGTTGCTATTTTGGAGATACATGGTTTTTGTAGTGACAATGCTGACCATAATCGCATATATTTAACAAAATGAAAGAAGACAAAATACACACAAAATAAATAAATAAATAAATAAATAAATAAATAAATAAATAAACAAATAAATAAATCAGACGAACATGATTGATCACTTCTCTAGTTCACAACAGGAGATGCTAGGCTAATGTTGCTAACAAATTAGTTAGTTAGTTTGGGGAATGTATGTGATGGTAAATGGATTAAAACAGGGTGGGACTTACTTTAGTCTATTAACACGTACATTTAAACACATAAACACACATTTAAAGTAACCGTTCCAATTGTATCCAGTGTATCCAGGCAATTTTGCTATATTGTTGATTTATTGTTCTCGTTTATGGAGCTTTTTAATAGATAATATATATAAATATTATAAAACTGATGATTACAGTATAGTAATAAACTGAAAATCCAGGTAATATTTCAATTATAACAAAACGCACAACCAGAAAAAGCAGGACTCCACGAGGAGCCTTTCCTCCACGTTGGATGAGAGCATCCTTAATGCTGATTGGTCAGCTGTGGATGATGGATGGTGTGAAGCCCAGTTTCTCGGGTCCCTATCACTATAGGCTAACGTTAGCTTTAAACCTGTTAGCTAGACAGCCTGTATTAGCCCTGTTAGCTTGTGTTAGCCTATTAGCACGTTAGCATACCAAGTTAACATTTTCCAAGTATTTCTACAGTTTAGTCAGAGCGGGCAGGTGAGGGCAGGTGAGGGCAGGTGAGGGCAGGTGAGGGCAGGAAGGTCAGGGCACGGGGTCACAGTGAGTGTTGCTCTATCGACTACAGTGGGAAGAAACATTAGGCAGTTAGTTCTTACCCCCAGCAGGTTTCGGGGGACGTATCCCTCCTGGTTGTTAAGCCTCGCCCACCACCACTCTGTCTCGGTGTCGTCTCTGCGCCTCAGAATGGTCAGAGCGTCTCCCTCGCAGAAGGACAGCTCATCTGAACTCTGAGCCTTATAATCCCACAGAGCGTAAACCGCACCTTTATTCATCACGCCCAGCTTCTCCTGCACACCTGCGACAGGTAAGAGAGAGGGGGGGGGGTCATTATTCCTCACTTAACGAGGAGAGGTATTTTACTGTAATAAGGTACTGAAACAGGTGGTGGAGAGACACTAGGAGGGTGAAGACTAGCACTAACTCCTCTTTTTAGAACTGCCACTGATGCTAGGTTGCTAGGTAGCCAGCGCAGCCGGAGGATAGCACAGGATCTCCAGCTCCGATCCGACAGCTAGCAGACGCCTGTGCTGACCAGCATCACACTAGGAGTGATGTGGGCGAGACATGCCATCAACCCACCCCTGAGAGAGCAAGGCCAATTGTGCTCTCTTGGAATCTGGCTGCTGATGGCAAGCCGCATGGCCCGGGATTCGAACCAGGGATCCTCGGATCATAGTGGCAGCACTTCAGTTCACTTGATGTTTAAGAAAAGGAAAAGATCTGACACATTTCAGAGTGCAGATTTGACCCCGTTCATACTGTTCATACTTTGCTCAGAAACTGACAAATTGATTTTACATTTATTCTTTTATTTTACCCAACTGCACATAATTACATGTAATTAAATGTTTAAATAATTGTGTACTTAATTTAATTATGATAGAAATGATAAAAATACGTATAAATACACAAATAATGACAACAATATCTGTAGACTTCTAAGGAATAAAGTACAATTCTGCCAATTATTGAACATTTCTGCTCAATAAATAAATGGTTAAGATGTGAGCAGACTCATTCAGGGTGGGGGTTTGGTGGGTTTGGTGGGTTTGGTGTGAAATGCTCGGTTCTAGATAACCTTACCCAGTCAGAACTGGAGTTCTACAGTGGATGTGAACGGAAGCTCTAAAAGCTCTAAAAGCTCCTCACAGAAAGTTCTTCACCTAATGGTGATGAAGACACTGCCTGAGGCCTGAGACACTGGGCATCAGGTAGTTTGAGAAGATTTTTGCCAATCAATCAATCAATCAATAAATAAATAAATAAATAAAAAGTTTATTTATTTTTTTATTCTACCGGAATTCTGAGAAGAGTTTGGACAATAAATAAATAAATAAATAAATAAAAAAAGTTTATTTATTGATTGATTCTACCATAGTTCTGAGAAGATTTGGGCCAATAAATAAATAAATAAATAGATAGATAGATAAATAAATAAAAAAAGTTTATTTATTTATTCTACCAGAGTTCTGAGAAGATTTTGGAAAATAAATAAATAAATAAATATATAAATAGTGTTGAGGTATTTTACCATCTACAATCTATTCTACCACTATTTTACCATCATCATCATCATCATCATCATCATTCCGTATAAAATTCCATATAAAACATGTAGGATCACTGGTGGGGTTTGGATAGTAAATGCAAAGGCTATATGTGTGCTGTAGTCACGGAGGCCTGGATCCATTCACCACCACTGTGAAGAAATCTCAGTTGGTACGTTTCTATAGAATAAACCTTAATTTCCCACCAAACCCCGACTCTGAAGGTGTGACGAGCCGCTGAATAAAGCAGAAATTGGGAAAAATCACCTCTAACACTTTGGTGTGGCGGAACAGATAACACCACTACCGACCAGTGAGCTACCACAGCATGTGGGAGACTGGGGTTCGATTCCCGGTCTGGGTGATGGCAGGTGCTGGGCTACACCTATAAGAGACCTTGGGCCAGACTCCTAACACTACGTTGGCCCGCCTCTGTACTACGCTCTGGATAAGAGCGTCAGATTAATGCCGTAAATGTAACACTTTTGAACCTCGTAAACAAAATAATCACAAAACTTTAACTATTAAAACGTATAAAAGTCATTTGGTGGAAAACAGGCATTCCCCTCACCATAGAGAAACTGAGAGCACTGGACGTATCCCTCCTCCATCTCCTCACACTTATCCGCCGCCGTCTCCACATCACTGATGGTGGTGGCAAATATGGCAGCCCCAGACTCCACCAGCAGCTTGCAGAGATGGACGCTGTTGCAGGAGGCCGCGCAGTGCAGGGGCGTCCTGCTCACACAACACACAGATAGCAGCCCCCCAGTATAAGTTAGACTGTTCCCCAGCAATTATCACACGTGTTGGGTCATCCCTATTAGACTGGTTCTGTGGGGATACCAGGGCTATTGTAGAGGTCAACAGGATCTCACCATCCATCGCTGTCTGCCGCGTTGACGTTGACTCCGAAGTCCAGCAGGAACTTCACGATGTGATGGTGACCAGCGCACACGGCGTTATGGAGAGGCGTGATGCCCTCGTCATTAGGAGTGCTGGGGTTCTCCACCTGAGGAGACAAACACAGCTCTGTCGGCACCCCTTAAAATTCAGACGTCTATCCGCTGGGTCCAGATTGTGATACAACAACGTGGTCCAGCAACAAGCTGGACCCCTGGACCACTGAAGCCGATTCGTCATCAGTAATCCCCCCTGCAGATGTAACGGTGGTAACGTGTGCAGTACCTCATATATGATCCTCTGCACCAGGTCGAACTCGCCCTCCAGAGATGCATCCAGAAGCAGCGCCAGGGGGTTGAACTTGACCCTCAAGCCATGACCCGTCCTCTCGGAGCCAGGCTTCTTCAGGTTGGTCCGTTTCGCCTGTGTTTTTGTACAGAAGGTTGATGCAGTTATCACACCAGGCAGGCAGGTGAGGCTTACACCTTTTTGGTGAGTACAGTTTGTACACCGATCAGCCTTAACATTAAAACCACTGGCAGGTGAAGTGGATAACACTGATGATCTGGATCCAGAAGCTTCAGTCTGTCAAGGGGTGGATCTACATATTTGCCAGCGAGGGAAGAAGCAGTCAGTTCCTGAAGGTGATGAAGCGTAAGAATCTGAGACCCTCTGACAAGAACCAGACTGTGATGTTCTAGATAATGACTGGGTCAGAAAATCTCCAGAACATCAGGCAGGTCTTGTGGCAGGTCTCGGTATGCATGGTATGGTCAGGACCTACCAAAAGTGCTCCAAGGAAGGACCACCGGTGATCCGGCGACAGGGTCATGGTTCAATTTATTATTAATTTTTTTTACCCTTAATCTGATCCGAGTCTCTTAATGCTGACTATCGCCGATATTTCTAAGAATAATACAGTCCCACAACTTAGGTAAGATGATAACACAACAGTAAAATCACAGTTTTAGCACCAGTTTCTAAAATCAGACTAAATTCTAATCTGATAAATTTTTTCTAAGTAACTTTTTTTAAACGACTGTTTTAAAACTCGTAGTGTTTAATATCTTACAGTCTCTCCAGTCTGACTGACCCACCTGACCTTTCAGCTCCCAGCTCCTTTAGCTACAACTCTGCAGTCTGATCACTTAGTGTGTGTGTGTGTTAGCATTAGCATTAACCTCCTCCTCTGTTCTGAATGTGATGTTCAGAGCTGGTTTAGAACCACAGAAAGGAGTGAGGTTCTCCCGCTGGTAGAACAGAGCATTTCCACCATAGATTGGAGTCTAATCAGGTGGAATTCCAGAGTGAAGACAGGATGGGAGGAAGGTTAGATCTTCTCAAATGGAGATAATGGAGTAGAAGATCTGTGTCATTGCAGAGTTACAACCAGACTGGGTGGTTTTGGACATTTTCTAGATGGTTGAAGAGTTTAGATCCTCGTCTTCTGACAGATTCACTAACTCACTCTTCCCCTGCTGCTCTGTGGGCGTCTGCTGTCGCTGCCGGGTCCCGTTTACAGCGAGGCTCTGAGTTTTCCTCTTCTCCATACGTTTCGCTCCACCTTAAAAACACAGCAGTTCTGCTCTGCCGCTGAGATGTACGCACTGTAACTGCAGCGCTATTTAAGGTGGAATGGAGAGTTAGCATTAGAAGCTAACTTTAGTTTTCTTAGTTGTTTTGGCTGCTAACTTGTAGCATTTTCACTCTTCACTCTCTTGAATTGGATCAGAACCTTAAGAGCAGTGATTTTTCAGTCAGAACTGATAGAACCTAGTAAATACAGTGAAACATGGACGTAATAGTATTTACTGTATATATATATATATATAGTCATTTTTAGTCATTGCCAGTTCCCCCCACTATTTAGGACTCCCCATCAAACAATGCTACCAGCACTAGAAGGGTAGTCAGGGATCAGACTAATGCTTTCCCAATAATAGGGTCAACTTTTAAGTGCATCCACTGATTCATATTAGCAGAAATGATGTCAGTAATATGATTTTGCTGGCCAGGGTAATAGCCAGGCCCATACTCACTGAAGCGGCCCTGCCAGGCTCCTCTGCGGTTTCCTCTTCTGTAGGTGTTTGGGTCTCGGGTGGTGGGCTAGGCTGTGTCTCCGGACCTTCTGACTGATTATTCTGATTATTGTTATGACTGTCCTCAGGGCTCAGGTCTTTAGAAGAAGACACTGAGGTGTCTATAGGCTGAGGGCACTCTGTTCGTTCAGCCGGTTGGTTTTCATTGGCATCAGCTGTGGGTGATGAAGCGGGGGCTGGCTCTGGAGCGGATGTCTCTGCTAGAGGTGCAGCTAGTGTTCCTGGCTCAAGCAAATTCCCATTAGCAGTGTCCAAGCCCATGTAGCTCAGGGGGCTATCTGGTTGGTAAAACGGCGGGACGCCTACACTGGATTCCATTCCACCAGCTAGTGTGTTGAAACGCTGGTAGAGAAGCTTCTGGATGTTTGGTCCACTTGGACCCTCAGGCTCTGTGATGGAGCTCCGTTTCTTAAGTGGCCGGGGAGCGTTGGCTAGTTTCCTCCTCAGCACCTCCAAATCAGCATCGCTCTGGTAGCGCAGGGGCGAGTGGGCCACCGGGGTGAGTTTGGTGGGGCTGAGAGGACGGGGGATGTTGTCCACAGCCGGTGGAGGATGCGGCGTGCCTTCAGGGTCAGCTTCCCGGTCAGTTTCATCTCTGGAGGTCTGGTGCTGGAAGGGCACGGGGGAGGCAGAGGCGGAGCCTGGCAACACTGGTTTACCATAGACTGGAGGTAAGAGAAGGGTGTGGTTAGAGAGGAAACCTGATAACAACGTCCAGATATGTGGGTGGTCAGCTGTTTACCTGCTTTGACGGCAGCTCTAGTGCTGCTGCTGCTGCTGGGGTAGTTTTTGGAGGCGGGCTGCTGCAGGTACATGTGGTAGATGGAGCTGGAGTTCATGGTGGCAGGGCCTTTTCTTGGGGACTGAGGTCGCGACCCTCGGTCCGGAACGAAGGGCCGCACAGCAACAGCCAGCGGGGGCTCGGTCCTGTCTGCCTGGGGGAAGAGGGGTGAGCTGGACTGCGAGGTGGGGCTGGGAGGTACCGTGATCCTCTGCTGAATCTGCTGCGAGGAGGAGCCGCAGGCAGGGTGCGCTCTCTGCCAGGACAGCGTGGCCGGAGCAGAGCGGGGCAGGGAGTTGGTGGCGCAGACTGTTGAGTGATGACCCGCGCTGGGGTAGGTGCCATAGATAGGGGGCGGCTGTCGGGACAAGGCCGTTATTGTGCCCAGCACTTTGGGGGAGTCCTGCAGAGAAGACGGCAGAACAAGTAAGTTCTCTTTTTCCAGATGAGATTCGGAGGCCCGAGACCATCCCAGGAGTCTGAACACATCCTGAGCAGAACCCCAGAAACACACTCCTGCGCTGAGAGGGAGTGTCCACCGCACACACTGAGGACAGTGTGAACTAGAGGTGGGAACTGCTTGGTAATGCTTTGGTTTATAGCCCTTAAGTTACAAAGTACTAGGTAATTATTTGGATAACAGGGTGGTATTTTATATTACAATATGCATATGGTTCTAGATATTAACTGTATTAGTATAATGTACAAATTCCAAAGTACTGTCTTTTTTTTTTTTTTGTAAAATGGGGGTAGGTACCTAGACAATCCAACCAAACTACACTGAAATATCAGACAGGTTCTAGATATTAACTTCATTAAACGAGTTACAAACTCCAGAGTACTGTGTTTTTTCTTTGGGTAACTTGGGGTAAGTTCTCAGGCGCTCTGACTAATTTATACTGAAATACCGAATGTTCTAGATATAAGCTGGATTTATGTGAGGTATACACTCTAAAGTACTAGGTCATTATTGTGGGTAAAATGAGAGTAAGCATTCAGCCAGTCTGACTAAATTATAATGATTATTAAACAGGTTCTAGACATTTGCTGGGGTGGGGTGATGCAAATTATTATGGTCATTATTTTGGGTACTCATTCAGATAGTCTGAGTTAATTACACTAAAATACCCAACATGTTCTAGATTGGACTAGACTGATGTGAGGTCCAAACTGCAAAGTACTAGGTGGGTAACATTATTATTATTATTATTTGGGTAACAAAGTGGTGAGTTCCAATGCAGTCTAACTACATTATACTGAAATACCCAATGGGTTCTAGATATTTACTGGACTGATGCAAGGTACAAACTCCAAAGTACTAGATCATTATTCTGGGTATAATGAGACTATGTATTCAGGCAGTCTGACTAAATTACACTGATTATTTAACAGGTTCTAGACAATTGCTGGGGTGATGCAAATTACAAATCCCAAAGTACTAGGTCATTATTTTGGGTAAAATGACGCATTCAGATAGTCTGACTTAATTACACTAAAATACCCAACAGGTTCTAGATTGGACTGATTCTAGATTGGACTATTCTGGGTGAAATGAGACTATGTATTCAGGCAGTCTGACTAAATTACACTGATTACTGGTAATCAGTGTAACAGGTTCTAGATAATTGCTGGGCTGATGCAAGGTACAAACTCCGAAGTACTAGATCATTATTTTAAGTAAAATAGAAGTAAGTACTCATTTAGTCTGACTACATTACACTAAAATATCCAACAGGTTCTAGATTGGTCTAGGGTACACTGACGAGGTACAAACTCCAGAGTGCTGTGTAATTATTTGGGTAACAGGGTGGTGAGTTTCAATGCAGTCTAACCACATTATACTGAAATACCCAACAGGTTCTAGATATTGGATATTAACTGGACTGATGGGAGTAAGAATTCATACAGGTTCTAGATAATAACAGCCCAGTTTTTGTTCCATCAGTTCACCAGCATACAACTCCATGCTACGTCCACTTTCTAGATAGGTAGATACTTCATAGATCCTGAAGGAAATTTAGCATCCAGCAGCAGAACACAGTCATACACTATAGAACCGGTACAGACAGAACACTGAGACAGATACAGATACACATCCTAATACAATAAATAATATAATAATATAAATAATAAATAATGAAATTAAGAAGAAAACTGCTCAACCGTGTGACATTACAGGTGCATTTGGCCCCACCACCCCAGACTCCCAGTAATGAACCCAGTAATTAACCAGTACTGAGATATTTTACCATGTCCTATCCCAGTGTAACAGCTGCCTCAATATTTGCTGTTTTTCACTTTTAGACAGTCTGGCTGTTGTTGTTTTCTTATTGTATCAGAATATTTGGATGAATGGACCAATAGAAATGCTCTAAAATGACCTGGAATATAATGTGTTTACATCGACTTCCATTAAGTTAAGGAGTGTGTTTCCTCCTCCTGTAAAATTGCTGTTAGGAGGTTTGTGCATGACAGCGATACAGTAATGGCACGGTCCAAACACGCAAAATAAGAATTATGTCTAAAATATGAAGAAGGTTTAGTTCAATTATCTAAACTTAGACAACAACAGAGCTGACCAGAGGTGCACAGACTATTATAATAAAGATGTTTATATCAATATATCAACTGTCCACCCATATTGGCAGATATTGATGATCTGCCAATATGGCCAGACTAACTATTATAATAAAGCTGTATATTAATATATCAAATGTGTGACCATATTGGCAGATATTGACAACAACAGAAAAAGAGTCATTCTACGAAACAGGGGCCAAATTATGTTCATACCATTTGATGAGATGTATTAAGCACAAAAAATTGCCACAATTTCCAAAGCTTAAAGCTATTAACTCCAATGTTTTTGATATTTATGATAAAGTAACATTTAATTTTAATCATATTTCATTACTACTCAACAATTTCCACATGTTCATGTTGACCCACATGACATGTGCATCTAAAATATTTATTATTTATTAATGTCAGGTATTCAGGTTTATATGTGTATGTCTGTTTAAACAAGACATAATAAAATATAAACAAAATATAAACCAAAACATTTTTTATTATTATTAAAAGGTCAAAGTCAAAAACTTGACCACATGAAGAACTGCAGCCATTTAAGAATGAAATTTACCACCCCGTCACATCCCATCCCGTCACACCTTTCTGAATAACAAGGATAATATTAATAAGAATTTTATGCCTGAGGTTGGAAAATATGTTTTTTTTATAGCATAGGAAGAACATGATTTATGATGGATTGGATGGATTTGAAATAAACAAGCCCCGCCCCCAGTGCTATAATATTCCCAGTATATTATCTGAGGCTGTGAATTTTTCTGTTTAATAGTTTCTTAAGTATGACCACTGAAAACTGACCCTCAAACCAGTCTGTAAAAATATTAAAAATATTAAAAATATTAAAATCAGCTGAAATTCAGGAATATGAAACAGTATGAGCTGATATTATTGCTAACAGGGACATTTTTACCCCCTTAAAATCGATATTGGTCTCAAAGTCAAGCTCTAGTAAGTATGTCAGTGGTGCCGGTGCCTCACCTTTTCACCGCCGGACATGCTGCCCGGTTCCCGGCTGGCGTCCTTCCAGTCTGGAGCTTTGCTCTTGGTGAAGGAAGGCCAGTTCGCATCGTTCGCTGCAGGAAGGACAAAGAGAGATAGAGAGAGAGAGAGAGAGAGAGAGAGAGAGAGAGAGAGAGAGAGAGGCGTTGAGTGAATCCAGAGAATCCGAGAAAACCTTCCCTTTCTCCACGGCTGTCAGAGACTGACCTGGAGAAACTGACCAACCATAGTGACAAACACACACACTCACACACACACACACACACACACACACACACACCTCTGACCCCTGAGACATAAGGACGCCTCTAATCAGGGGCTGGTGTGGAGTGTATTTCTGGCCTGTCCTCTACTCAGATCGGCTCAGAAGGAGATTATTGAGGCGGTCTGTGTGTGTATGTGTGTGTGTGTGTGTGTGTATTTGTGTGTGTGTGGTTTTGCTACAGCTTTGGCCTCCTTTTCGTGAAGCCTCCCAGCTCCTAGCCCTATACATTTAACCATTCATACCATTCATAGTCATTATTATCATATTATTATAAATTAATCTTACATGTATAGGTACAGTACTAGCCCAGTATTCTTTGTACCATCATTATGTATTATAATTGTTCATATTTTTTTGTTCTATTCTTTTTTATTTTGCAGAATTCTTTCTTTTTATCTTAATTTGTAAGAATGTATGTTTCTCTATTAGTTATATTTTATTATTTTGTTATATTTAATTTTCCATTTTTCATCTTTTTTTAATTAAAATTATTATTTTTTAAACTTATTTTCTTGTCAATTTTGTTATTTTATTTTAATCTGATTAGTCTGAAAATGCTATATGCTATTACGTTAACGGGCCATGAGTCAGGTGCAATTCTAAAACATGTAAAAAACAAACAAATGAGGCATTTTAAGGTTCACTATATGGACAAAAGTATTGGGACACCTACACATTCCACCTACAGGAGCTTTTATGACTGTCCCATTCTAAACCCATAGTCATTATTAACATGGAGCTGCTCCTCCTTTGCTCTAAGCTCTAACAGCAGCAGTAGCAGGTCTGGAGCTCTGCAGTTATTGAGGCAGCAGAGCGTTGGAGGCTCTATGAGCACAGCACTCAGCCCTGACCCCGCTCTGTAACTTTACGTGGTCTGACAGACACTCGGTGGCTGAGCTGCTCTCTGTGAGCTGTTCCTCCTAAACTCTTCCACTGTTCAATAATAATACCACTCACAGCTGATGGAGGAAGATCTAGGAGGGAAGGTCTAAATTTCACCAGCTGACTTGTAGTTGTTGGTGCAGCGGTGTCTCCTATTACATACAGAACCACGCTGGAGTTCAGTGAGCTCTTCAGAACCTCCCGTTCTTTCACTGATGTGTGGAAGAAAGACAGACTGCAGGGCTAGGGGCTGGAGTTTATACAGCTGTGGCTGAATGGGACTGAATCAGACACCTGAATTCAGTGATTAAAAGGGTGTGTCCCAATACTTTTGTCCATATAGTGTAGTGATGAGAGACCTGAATGAGAGAAGTGAGTGGAGCGGTATTACATCTTCATACTGTAACACAATGATGTAATCTTCCGCTGACCGGCTAACATTTCCACGGCTGCCCAGCAAAAATAAACAGAGTTATGTAACGGCAGCTGCTGCTTCCCTCCATTGAATCCAGGCCTTTTGAAGCTCTGGAGCTTTTAGGGTTTGTTGTAGCCGAGTACTGTTCAACCCCTGTACTGTTTTCTCTGCTGAATAATAGATGGAACCTAAAGTGCAGGTTTAGTAACAGAGCCGCACTTAATGTTTCATCACTGTAACACGTACAGAGGTATAACAACATGTATGCTGTAGCAGGTGACTAAGAATAATGCATGATTTAAAGGCTTGACATGAAAGGCAGATAGAAGCATACATCACGAAGTTAAGATTTCCAGATGTATGTATATCCATATATTCATCTATCCATAATGTATTGGGGATTTTTTGCCTTTAAGTGCTCTCAAAAAGTGGAAATTACACAAAACACATTGTCCTAAATGTTATTAATCCGAATTTTAGGCAGTTTTAACACATTCAGAGCCGAATTAACAACCAGAGTGCTCTCAAAATGTGACAAAAAGTACAAAGCAGTGTCATAAATTAGCCCTGCAATAAGTTAGCTTAGCACATTTCAGGTTAGCTTCATTTATTGCACGTAGATGTCAAAAATTCCTTGGATTATTTAGCTATTATTTCTTAAATATATATGTAAAACATAAAAATAAGCAAAAAAATCATTACCAAAAAGAGATTTCTAGCCTGTAGATCTTGTATGTAGACTAACGTACCAAATATCGGTCAATAACAATCCTGGAATGTTAGAATAACCACATTTCTTTTTGAAGGAAAAGCATATTTGGAAAGTATCATATTTGGCCTCGCAGTAAGAAAGTTTTGCCAATTTCTAGCTTTTAAAGGTGCCCTAGAATGGCAAACTGTATTTACAGGGGAGCGAGCAGGTGCTAGGCTAAAAGCTAACCCAGCTGACTCGCTATAATCTCTTCCTCTAGCTGACCGCACACTGCTCGACTGGACACAGAGAGGATAACACCACCATCTGACTCTATCTTAAGCATTTTTTGCTGTCGAATTTAAGGCACAACAAACGGGGCACCGTAGCTCAGCGGGCTATTGAGCTACCACTATGGCCCGGGCGGTCACAAGTCCCTACCACTATGGCCCAGGGGGGCCAGGGGGGTCGGGAGTTCAAATCCCGAGCCATGCCGCTTCGCCATCAGCATCCGGGGTCTGAGAGAGCACGGTGCTCTCTCCGGGTGGGTAGATGGTGCTCTCTTGTCTGGGGGGGATAGGAGGTGTTTGGGGGGGGGATAGAATGTGTCCGGGGGGGATAGGACGTGTCCGGGGGGATAGG
Source organism: Salminus brasiliensis (assembly GCF_030463535.1). Taxonomy (NCBI): domain Eukaryota; kingdom Metazoa; phylum Chordata; class Actinopteri; order Characiformes; family Bryconidae; genus Salminus; species Salminus brasiliensis. Next base: position 2,258,709 of record NC_132887.1, read on the forward strand.
ATGTCTCCGGTGGGGATAGGATGTCTCCGGTGGGGATAGGATGTGTCTGGTGGGATAGGACGTGTCTGGGGGGATAGGACATGTCCGGTGGGATAGAACGTGTCCAGGGGGGATAGGATGTGTCCGGGGGGATAGGACGTCTCCGGTGGGGATAGGACGTCTCCGGTGGGGATAGGACGTGTCTGGGGGGATAGGACGTGTCCGGTGGGGATAGGACGTCTCCGGTGGGGATAGGACGTGTCTGGGGGGATAGGACGTGTCCGGTGGGGATAGAACGTGTCCGGTGGGATAGGACGTGTCCGGGGGGATAGGACGTGTCTGGGGGGACAGGATGTGTCCAGGGAGATAGGACATGTCCAGGGGGGATAAGATAGGATGTGTCCAGGGGGATAGGACATGTCCAGGGGGGATAGGACGTGTCCAGGGGGATAGGACGTGTCCAGGGAGATAGGACATGTCAGGGGGGATAGGACGTGTCCAGGGGGGATAGGACGTGTCCAGGGGGGATAGGACGTTTTCAGGAGGGATGGTCAAAAATGTTTTAAAGAGTTTAAAATTCTCAAGAAATGGATTTATGGCACCTTTAAAACCAGCCTAAATTACATGAATTGGTAATTTACAGAACTGGTAATTTTGGAACATAAAACACCAAATTATATATATTTTATATATATTTTTTATATATGTTTTTGTTAGTTTTTTTTTTTTCGTTCCAGTTAGCCGGGCAGGTAAATACCTGTAATTAGCAATCGTACGCAATCCTTCAAAAGCAAAATGTGATGTCATGCTTTCCATAGCAATACATTAGATTAGCAAATTCCTCTAGATCTAAACAGACGACCAAATATTCAGCCATGGTCATCGTCCTGCATCACACTGCACTTCAAACCCAGAAATTAGCAGAAAGTGGAATCACACTGCGGTGAGTTATAGAGCAGAAAGCAGCGTGGCGTTTAGTCAGCTTAGCTCATTCCTGGCCTGTAACACTCAGTCTTCAGGTCCCTGTTCGGAGCTGTAAACTCACAGGAAGCACAGTCGGAGCCTGCGGGGGACCCGGGCCCCTCTCTGGGCTCAGCGGAGGCCACCACAGGGTCCACTATGATGTCTAAGTCTGAGACCTTCCAGGGGCCTGCAGGCTTCCTCACCCCATCGTCCTCTGCGGGTGCCAACCCAGCCCGGCGGCCCCCCACAACACACACCAACAACGGGCAAGAGAGACAAATACAGGGGGAGGAGGAGAGGCAGGACATGACAGAATACAAAAGAATGTGTTAGAACAGAAAAGCTGAGAAAACAAAATATTAAAAAGATGAATTCGAGTAGGTCTGGGCGATAATAAGCAATAATCGATCAATTTTTCATAATTGATAATCGGATCAATATTCAGTATTGATAATCAAGCTTTTCCCAACAGAACTGCAACAGAAACACAATGTGCCTCTGAGCAGTACGACTGAGTAGCACAATCATTAATTTTTCACTTCTAATTCTTGAATTTCTACAATTTCCAAAAACATTATATGGACAAAAGTATTGGGACACCTGCTCATTCAGTGTTTCTTCTGTAATCAAGACTATTAAGAAGAGTTGTCACTAGATTCTACTGGATTTTGGAGCTGGAGCACTGCTGTGAGGATTTGATTGCATTCTGCAACAAGAGCGTTAGTGAGGTCAAAATGTTGGATCCTTCCCAACTCATCCCTAAAGTACTGGATGGAGCTCCACCATCATTCCATGGCTCCACAGCTCAATGCTGAGAGAAGACTAACTTTAACCTACTGCGGCTTAACAGGGAGACCTGTACAAAATGTAATATTTAATATTAATATAAAACAAATAATCAATAATAATATTTTTTGGCCAATATCGCCCAGCCCTAAACTGAAGCATGAAATCAGTGACAGTGCATTTCTAATCGAAGATGTTCGTTATGTCGCGCCATCTTTTGGATGGGAAGACACACTGGCGTCTTCCTCCCCAGCAGTGAATAAAGAGTCTTACTGGAATGTTGTCATAGTGAGAGAAAAAAGAAGAGACACAAAATGAAGAGAGACGTTTTATCAGAACAGTGATTTCCTCCATTACAGTCGGGACTGCAGGGACAGTAAGGCTGGACAGTGATGAACACAGCACTAAGAGGTGATGAGCTTGAGTGTCCATCAGTAATTCATCATCACTCAGACTGTGTGAGGAACTCCCTCTTATAAGTAATGTTCTACTGTGATCTCTGGGGCAGCATGGCTTTCACATAAATATGAGCTTCATGGGAAATGTGAATTTTTAACCCCTCACCTCAACTCGTAGATACTAGTAGATACTGAATAATTCATAGTGGATACTGAATAATTTGCAGTGGATACTGAATAATTCATAGTGGATACTGAATAATTTGCAGTGGATACTGAATAATTCCTAATAGATACTGAATCATTCATAGATGATACTAAATAATTCATAGTAGTTACTAAATAATTCGCAGTGGATACTAAGTAATTCATAGTGGATATTAAATAATTCATAGTAGTTACTAAATAATTCCTAACACACTGAATAATTCAAAGTAGTTACTGAATAATTCACAGTGGATACTAAGTAATTCATAGTGGATATTAAATAATTCATAGTGGATACTGAATAATTCATAGTGGGTACTGAATAATTCATAGTGGATACTGAATAATTCATAGTGGGTACTGATCACTTCATAGTGGATACTGAATAATTCATAGTGGGTACTGAATAATTCATAGTGGATACTGAATAATTCATAGTGGGTACTGAATAATTCATAGTGGGTACTGATCACTTCATAGTGGATACTGAATAATTCATAGTGGGTACTGAATAATTCATAGTGGATACTGAATAATTCTTAGTAGATTCTGCAGATGTGGACTCACCTGATTTGGACCGAATGTGGTTGACTGGGGCAGAAAGTGTGTGTGGTTTGAGAGGGTCTGGGGGTAAAGTGTAGTCCCCATCCTGCCTGCCCACTGCCGGAACCTGGATATATGGAAACACAGCTGCAACACGACCAGAACTAACAGCACCTGGCTGTGGAGAGGGAGGACCATTCATCCGATTCAACTACAGGAGAAGAGCAGGGAAGAGAGGAGCAGAGAAGAGAAGGTTAATTAAAGCAGAAAGATCTATCTATTAATCCATCCATCCATCTATCCACCCATCCATCCACCCATCCATCCATCCATTCCTCCATCCAACCACCCACCCACCCATCCATCCACCCACCCACCCATCCATCCATCCATCCATCCTTCAGTCCATCCATTCACCCTCTAATCCATCCAACCATCCAACAAACACACCTCAGCTTTCTTTTTGTAGAGTCGCTCTCTCAGGTCCTCAATGCGTTTGTCCATCATGGTCACTTCTAGGTTGCGTTTATTCAGCATGTCCTTGTGCTGCTGCAGCTTACTGTTCTGTTCCTGATTCAGTTTGTTCCGGATCTGAGTGTCCAAACAAACCCAACACACACACAAACACACACAAACACACACACACACACACACACACACAAATAATACACACACAGGTTTATTTTTGCCCAGAACATCTCATAGTACTGTGTGTATTATATATATATATATATATATATATATATATAATTATATGATTTATTTTGAACACCACACTCACTCACTCTCACACACACACTCACACACAGCTGAAAGTTACATCTATCTGACTGCGGTTACAGACTGACTCTTTTCATTCTCGAATGTTCGCTCTGGCTTTAGTTAATGTATTAATGCAGCTCATCATCTATGTGCTTTTATCTGAAATCTCTGGGGAGCGAAACCGAGTCATAAACAACTTTTCCATAAACAAGATTCAGGCAAGTGCATAAACTAACACGTAAACTCAGAACCTAACACGTCGTTTATTCCCTCTGGCTCATGGAAAGTCCATCCTTCTTATCATGAATCAGTGTTTATGTTTTAAATAAGAGTTGGCTAATACTCGAGTCAGATTTCCAGCTGAGCTCATAATAACTGAAGTGTATTAATAATTATCCCAAAGAAAAAAAACACCTCAGAAGAAAAGGACAAAATTAAAACCTGCTTGTTTTAATGAGATATGAATATGAAATAATCCATATCAAATTATAGCATGATTTTGTTCTTACTGCAAATAACATAATGGTTAGAACTCATTCCCCAAACCAGCCCAGTCATAGGTCCTGCATCCTGATAATGATACTGTGTAGCCCACTACTTTCCCAAATTTATTAAACCACATTTCATCTGGTCTGTATTATTTTAGCCTAAACAAATACCCATCTATACCCCTCTGTACCCATCCATTTTGGCCTATCCCCGTTCATACCCATACATACAACTCAATATCCATCTATAGCCATCCATACCCATTTATACCCACCTGTACCCATACATGCACATCTATACCCATCATTTCCCATTTCCCAAATGCAATCAAATACTATACAAATATATACCCATTTATACCTATCTACATCCATCTATACCAATTCATACCCATCTATACCCATCCATACCATCTATATGTATCCACATCATCTATACCAACTATATTCAGCCATACCATCTATACCCTTTATACCTATCTATACCCATCCATATGTAATTATACACATCAATACCTATCCATACCTATCTATACCTATCCATACTCATCTATTTCCATCTATACCCATCCATACTTAATTATACACATCTATACCCACCCATACCCAGCTATACCTATCCATATGTAATTATACACATCAGTACCTATCCATACCTATCTATACCTATCCATACTCATCTATTTCCATCTATACCCATCCATACTTAATTATACACATCTATACCCATCCATACTTAATTATACATACCTTTACCCATCCATACTTAATTATACATACCTATACCCATCCATACCCATCTATACCCATCTATACCCATCCATACCAACTATATTAATCCATACCATCTATACCCATCTATACCTCTCTGTACCCATTCATTTCCATCTATATCTATCTATACCCACCCATACTTCATTATACACATCTGTACTCATCCATACCCGCTCATACCTATCTATACCCAACTGTACCCTGCCAACAATACCCATTTATACAAGTACCCATCTATCCCTATCCATAACCACACATATCTATCCTTACCATCACCAACTTCCATCACCATGTGGCCACCCATCAATGGCCATCCCATCCATACCAATCTATTCCCATCTATACCCACATATATCCATTCATAGCATCCATCCTGGTCAACAGAACACATTACTGCAGCTCGGTGAGAGTGCCTACCACATGTTGATTACTGGGGTTGCTACAACCTGGCCATTTTATCAGAAACCTGTCTATACCCATCCATACCCCATCCATACCCCATCTATACCCCATCTATACCCATACACCATTTCTCATTTTAATGCATTAAATGCCATAGTGGTCTAACAGGGCTAAGCTGAGTGTGTGTGTGTATGTGTGTGTGTGGTACCTGTAGCTCCTGGTAAAGTTTTCGAAGCTCCAGCGCGGCTGTCCCGCTCAGTGGCGCCCCAACAGGCTGCAGGCCGTTTAGCCGTCCATGCCGAAGGTCATCCAGCTGCTGTGTGAGCTGATCCACCTTCAGCACAGCGTGTTGCAGCTCCGCCTGCTTCTCCTGGAACAGATTGCTCACATGCTCTATCTCCGCCGCTACACACACACACACACACACACACACACACACACATAGTCCAATTACACACTATTACACAAGACTATATATATGTGTGTTATTAATGAGCTCTCTCTCAAAACCGACCTTCTGAGACGGAAACCAAAGTGTGTGTGGAGTGTGTGATGACCAGTGAAATGAATTTAATGACAACTGTCCACCCAGGGGCTGTCCACATAGTGAACATGTCATGTGACCAAGCAATAACAGAGCACTAGCTGCTGCTAGCTTTGAGGCACTGGAATTTGGAGTCTGGAGAACTAAAACCATCACAGGCCTCCGACACACCCTGACCAGAACAGATGCTTCAGAAACACACACACACACACACACACACACACACACACATATATACATACATACACTGAGCCATCAGGACACACAGCTGCAGCTAAGAGGGAGTGCCCACCACATGCACTGAAAATAGTGCAAAAAAAAAAAAAAGGCTGGGGTCGCTACCCCCTGGCCACTTTATCAGAAACCCTTCTCTTGTAGCTCCACCTTGCTGGTGTTCAGTAGCTGTTAGAAGATGGTCATCTGTGGTCATGAAGGGATAGGCAATGCTCAAATAGCTTGTGGGATTTAAGCGATGACGGACTGGATTTAAAGGCCCAGCCCAAAGTGCGCCAAGAAAACCCTCCCCACACCGTTACACCACCACCTCCACCAGCCTGGACTGTCCACACAAAGCAGGTTGGGTCCATAGACTCAACCAGGCTATGTGTCTTCAGTCTTTCCCCAGTCTGCCCAGTGTTGGTGAGCCTGTGCTGAGCCACTGCAGCCTCAGCCTTCTGTTCTTGGCTGACAGTAGTGGAACCTGACGTGGTCTTCTGCTGTTGTAGCTTCATCCTCCTCAAGGTTGGAAGTGCTGGTGTTCATTCTAAGGAGCTTCTCTGCTCTCTACCATTGTTCAGACTGATTCTCTGAGTTACTGTGGCCTTCCTGTCAGCTCCAACCAGTCTGCAGAACTGCAAAACCTTGGCTTGTGGCTGGCACACATGTGCAAATGCACACACACAGCTTGTCTAGTCACTGTAGAGAAGAAGCACTGCCAATAGAATAGGACTCAGATAACCTAATGGCTCCATGCTGCCTAATGCCAGGCGTGGGTTAGAGGGGTATATAAAGCCCCCCAGCATTGAGGAGCTGTGGAGCAGTGGAAGAACTGTGTTCTCTGGAATGATGGTGGTGGTCCAGTACTTTTGGGATGAGTTTGTGTGGCGATCATCATCCAACATCCTGATCTCACTAAAGCTCATGTTGTTAAATCCTCCACAAATCCAAAACCTAGTAGAAAGTCTTCTTCTCTGGACAGTAGAGACAGTTACTCCAACAAAAGCAGCATCAACTCTTTAAATACCCTTGATTTCAGAAGAAACAGTGAATGAGCAGGTGTCCCAATACTTTTGTCCATGTAGAACATGGACTTACTCTATAAATGAGATTAACAGAAGCAGTGTGAACACAATACGAGTGTGCGTGAGCGGGATGTACGTACACAGGCTGCCGTTGATGATCTTGCTGTAGTCCACCTGACCCCTCATAGCGCGGATTTTCTTCAGCTTCGCCTCCTGGCTCTCCACTCTCTCCCTCAGCTTCTGGAGCTTCTCCGGCTCACACGCGGCCTGCCGAGGGTCCTGCTGCTTCAGATACCGCAAACGCTGCTCCTACAACACACACACACATACACACACAGGGGGAAAGAGGGAGTGGAGGGGCGTGAGAGAGGGGGGGGGTGAATTTCAGGCTGGGAAGGAACAACTGGAACAATCGGCACTGTGTGAACATGCGGCACGTGGGCTACACACATGCTGGACACACCTCAGAACGAACAGAGGAGAGCTGTACGAGCAGAGGAACGGGTGTAAAACAACAGGAGGAGGAAGAGGATGGACGGGACAGAAAATTAAAAACTATTAAATATCATATATGACCTCCCATTCTAAACCCATAGGCATTATTAATATGGAGCTGGTCCTCCTTTGCTCTAAGCTCTAACAGCAGCAGCAGCATGACAGGTTACTGAATCAGTTGGAGGCTTCTCTGCACTCTGCTCTGAGCTCAGCACTCGGCCCTGACCCCGCTCTGTAACTTTACGTGGTCTGACAGACACTCGGTGGATACTGAGCTGCTCTCTGTGAGCTGTTCCTCCTAAACTCTTCCACTGTTCAATAATAACACCACTCACAGCTGATGGAGGAAGATCTAGGAGGGAGGAAATTTCACCAGCTGACTTGTTGTTGTTGGTGCAGCGGTGTCTCCTATTACATACAGAACCACGCTGGAGTTCAGTGAGCTCTTCAAAACCTCCCGTTCTTTCACTGATGTGTGGAAGAAACACAGACTGCAGGATCAATAACAAGATCATATAGAAAACTGAAAAAGTGAGTGTGTGAAAAACAGAGAAAGAGAGAGAGAGAGAGAGAGCATGTGCTGACCAGCACAGTCAGGTTTTCTCTAGAATGAACAAACACAAAGCCCAGCCTAACACACACCGAGTGTTGACTCGACACAATCCAGCGTTAGACGAACAAACAGACAAAAAGAGCGTTTTACTGCAGAGCTGCTACCTCCCCTCTAATATCCAGAATGAAGCTCTAATAATATTAATATCCAGTATGAAGTTCTAATAACATTAATATCCAGTATGAAGCTCTAATAGCATTAATATCCAGTATGAAGTTCTAATAACATAAATATCCAGTATGAAGCTCTAATAGTATTAATATCTAGAATGAAGCTCTAATAACATTAATATCCAGTATGAAGTTCTAATAAAATTAATATCCAGTATGAAGCTCTAATAACATTAATATCCAGTATGAAGTCTCTAATAGCATTAATATCCGGTATGAAGCTCTAATAACATTAATATACAGTATGAAGTGCTAATAACATAAATATCCAGTATGAAGCTCTAATAACATTAATATCCAGAATGAAGCTCTAATAACATTAATATCCAGAATGAAGCTCTAATAACATTAATATCCAGTATGAAGTTCTAATAAAATTAATATCCAGTATGAAGCTCTAATAACATTAATATCCAGTATGAAGTTCTAATAACATTAATATCCAGTATGAAGCTCTAATATCATTAATATCCAGTATGAAGTTCTAATAAAATTAATATCCAGTATGAAGCTCTAATAACATTAATATCCAGTATGAAGTTCTAATAACATTAATATCCAGTATGAAGCTCTAATATCATTAATATCCAGAATGAAGCTCTAATAACATTAATATCCAGAATGAAGCTCTAATAGCATTAATATCCAGTATGAAGCTCTAATAACATTAATATCCAGTATGAAGCTCTAATATCATTAATATCCAGAATGAAGCTCTAATAACATTAATATCCAGTATGAAGTTCTAATAACATTAATATCCAGTATGAAGCTCTAATATCATTAATATCCAGAATGAAGCTCTAATAACATTAATATCCAGTATGAAGTTCTAATAACATTAATATCCAGTATGAAGCTCTAATATCATTAATATCCAGAATGAAGCTCTAATAACATTAATATCCAGTATGAAGTTCTAATAACATAAATATCCAGTATGAAGCTCTAATAACATTAATATCCAGAATGAAGCTCTAATAACATTAATATCCAGTATGAAGTTCTAATAACATTAATATCCAGTATGAAGTTCTAATAAAATTAATATCCAGTATGAAGCTCTAATAATATTAATATCCAGTATGAAGCTCTAATAACATTAATATCCAGTATGAAGTTCTAATAGCATTAATATCCAGTATGAAGCTCTAATAACATTAATATCCAGAATGAAGCTCTAATAACATTAATATCCAGAATGAAGCTCTAATAGCATTAATATCCAGTATGAAGCTCTAATAACATTAATATCCAGTATGAAGCTCTAATATCATTAATATCCAGAATGAAGCTCTAATAACATTAATATCCAGTATGAAGTTCTAATAACATTAATATCCAGTATGAAGCTCTAATATCATTAATATCCAGAATGAAGCTCTAATAACATTAATATCCAGTATGAAGTTCTAATAACATTAATATCCAGTATGAAGCTCTAATATCATTAATATCCAGAATGAAGCTCTAATGACATTAATATCCAGTATGAAGCTCTAATATCATTAATATCCAGAATGAAGCTCTAATAACATTAATATCCAGTATGAAGTTCTAATAACATAAATATCCAGTATGAAGCTCTAATAACATTAATATCCAGAATGAAGCTCTAATAACATTAATATCCAGTATGAAGTTCTAATAACATTAATATCCAGTATGAAGTTCTAATAAAATTAATATCCAGTATGAAGCTCTAATAATATTAATATCCAGTATGAAGCTCTAATAACATTAATATCCAGAATGAAGCTCTAATAACATTAATATCCAGAATGAAGCTCTAATAGCATTAATATCCAGTATGAAGCTCTAATAACATTAATATCCAGTATGAAGCTCTAATATCATTAATATCCAGAATGAAGCTCTAATAACATTAATATCCAGTATGAAGTTCTAATAACATAAATATCCAGTATGAAGCTCTAATAACATTAATATCCAGTATGAAGTTCTAATAGCATTAATATCCAGTATGAAGCTCTAATAGCATTAATATCCAGAATGAAGCTCTAATAACATTAATATCCAGTATGAAGCTCTAATAGCATTAATATCCAGAATGAAGCTCTAATAACATTAATATCCAGTATGAAGCTCTAATAACATTAATATCCAGTATGAAGTTCTAATATCATTAATACCTGATACTTGACGAAATATATTTACAGTTCAACATTTCACGCCAGTAATTAATAGGTTTAATGAATAAAATAAAATGTATTATTATGGCAAATTATAATTGATTTAACTACAGAGATTATGTTGTACTTGTTTTTATTTTATTTACTGATTTTATTTCACTGGCTAATAATTCCACTAAAAAAACAGGTTCAATAATCTTATTATATTAATAGAATAACTGAATAATGACAAATATTACATCATCACTGTCACACAAAACCTTATATCTCCAAAATGGGAATGTAGAATGTGATAATGTGATTCTATTTTAATGGTCAATGAAAAATCATTATTATTATTCCAGGTCATTTTGGAGCAATCCTATTGGTCCGTTCATCATGAAGTTCTGATACAGTATAAAAGAACAACTGTCAGATTCACATGATGGAGAAAAGAGAAAAACAACAACAACAAAGATACAATAAGGATTTCTGAGTGACAGCGACGATGCGAACGTGCACACATCGCTTGATTCCGTGGACCCTCCACATCTGCAGAAGGGCTCAGGAGCTGGGCGTTTACCTTGTGATCAATGAGCTGAAGAGATGCTCCAGTTCTGAGTCCAGTCTGGTTTTAAAATCAAGAGTCAGTCTTCATCCTGATCCCACAACCCTCGCCTTTCTCTACTGGAGAACCACGAGGAACCAACCCCTCGCCTTGTTGAATTAAAGCTCCTATGACTTTCTCCACTTTCTAAACTTCTAGACTCATTCACACACACTCTCTCTCTAACACATACACACACACACAGTGACCCACTGGCAGCCGCCCTCTTCCTGGCAGCTGCAGCTCCATGCTGATCTCATGTCCTGTGTCCATGGAGCCACTTCCTGTTGTTGTTTGAGGTTTAGAGCATCTCTACGTCACGCACTGACCTAAAGCCCACGTCTACAGCGGCCAGCTCCAACACACTGACCACTACACCAGATCAGCAATGACGTCAGAACCAGCCCATGGTACACTGTCAACACAGCTGAGTGAATAGTGTGTACTTGTGTGTGTGTGTGTGTGTGAGTGTGTGTGTGTGTTAGTCACAGAAATCCCCCTGTTCATCTGAGACACTATCTACAGCATTTTCAAAACCGGCCAAAAGTATCTGGACAGTTCTTCTAATGAGTGACTCACCTACATAATCCACTGTATAATCTTCATAGAAAAGCACCGACCAATAGAACTGGAGCCCAGAGGGGTATTAATTAAGCCCACCCAGCATTGGGCTGTGGGGTTGGCTGGAGTGACGGAGGTCCATTCAATACCTTTGATGTTGATGATGAGCTGGAGTGGCAGAGCTAATCATCTGTACCAACATCTGTACCTGACCTCACTGATGCTCTAGTGTGAATGAATGTCATCAAATCCTCACAGCAATGTTCAAACATCTAGTAAAGTCTTCACAGAAGGCTGTTACTGCAGCAAAGCAGTCCAATCTACCATCAGAGAAGAAATGCTGGAGGAGCAAGTGTCCATATATTTTTTGACCAGTTGGATCATTCTGAAGGAGCTGATTCAGCAGAATGAATTTTGGGATGTTATCAATTATTCAAATTAATTTGAATAATATGTAATTATTAAAATGTGTTAAAAATGTCAAATTTAATATAAATAACCAGAACATTTTGTTATTTATACTGAATATTTACGTAAATCTATGTACAGCACTGTGAACATGAGAGTGTAAATCTGCTGATCTGCTCAGTAAAACACTGATATTAGAATAAACACTAATAATAACACTCCTACAGAAAGTGGTGGAGGTTCTCCATCACTGTGTTCATCATTAGAACATCTCCAAAGTTCTCCTCTCTCATGGAGTCTAGTGTTATTTAGAGTTCTCCTCAGATCAACACCTGGTTTGATGGTAAATCAGGGCTTAATGATGGTAAATCAGGTGAGCTGCTGCTGCTGCTGCTGCTGATGATGATGGAGGTGAACACATCCTCCACGCTGTGCTGGCTGGACTGGGGGGCGTCCAGGAGAAACCTGGAGGAACCGAGCTCTGTTCTTCAGACTAGCTCACCGACAAGATCTCACTACTTTCTTTCTTCAGAATGAGAAGCTCTTGTTTCTCCTTTTTACTGGATTTATGTTCAGCTGCTTTATCTGTTCTGATCAGATCTGGAGCTTCTACAGTTAAGACTCACTTGATAATAATGTAATTAGGGGTCTAAACGTCTGCACAGAATATATAATATTCTGCAGATATAACTTCTTTAATGATTTTTACTGTGGGAAGCTCTCTGAATTACCTTTGCGTGTGGAAAGTGCTGCAGAAACTCCCACTACAACTCCCAACACGGCTTACTGGAGGAAAGCCAGCCCCATCCGTCAGACAGAAGACAGCTGAGACTGTTTTGATCAGGAGATCACATGTCTGTGTGTGTGTGTGTGTGTGTGTTCAGATGACCATGTGTGCATGTCTGTCTGAGCTAAACACATGTTCCCCGCTCTGCGATCAATAGAGCACCGAGCTCTTAACAAGTCCTGCATGTCTAGCCGAGCTCTTCACAGCAAGCCAGAGAGCTTTAAGAGTTTGACATACTGCCCAAACACTGATGAAGTGTCCACGCAAACACAGCCTGTGGAGTTAATCATGGCTGCGATGTCACAACTGGAGACACATTTACACATGATCATTTATTCAGCCTACAGCAACCTGCCCCCATTCAGATTACAGCAGTTTCAGTCTAGCCCCACCCATTTATTCAGTCTAGCCCCACCCATTTATTCAGTCTAGCCCCATTAATTCAGTCTGTCTGCCCCCGCTCATTTAGCCAAGTCTAGCTCCACCCATTTATTCAGTCTAGCCCCACCCACTGAGCCAGTTTAGCACAACCTATTCAGCCAAGTCTAGCCCCACCCATTTATTCAGTCTAGCCCCATTCATTCAGCCAAGTCTAGCCCCACCCATTTATTCAGTCTAGCCCCATTCATTCAGCCAAGTCTAGCCCCACCCATTTATTCAGTCTAGCCCCATTCATTCATTCAGCCAGTCTAGCCTCTCTCATTCAGCCAGTCAAGGCCCACCCATTCAGTCAGTCAAGCCCCACTCATTCAGCCAGTCAAGGCCCACCCATTCAGTCAGTCAAGCCCCACTTATTCAGCCAGTCAAGGCCCACCCATTCAGTCAGTCAAGCCCCACCCATTCAGTCAGTCAAGCCCCACCTATTCAGCCAGTCAAGGCCCACCCATTCAGTCAGTCAAGCCCCACCTATTCAGCCAGTCGAGGCCCACCCATTCAGTCAGTCAAGCCCCACCCATTCAGCCAGTCAAGCCCCACCCATTCAGCCAGTCTAGCCCCACCCATTTATTCAGTCTAGCCCCATTCATTCAGCCAAGTCTAGCCCCATTCATTCAGCCAAGTCTAGCCCCACCCATTTATTCAGTCCAGTCCCACTCATTTAGTCAGCCTAGTCCTACACGTTCAGACAGTCTATCCCCACCGGTTCAGCCAGTCCAGTCCCACTCATCGAATCAGTCTAGCCCCTCTCATCCGGTCAGTTTAGCCTCACTCATTCAGTCAGTCCATATCCATTCATTCAGCCAGTCAATCCCCACCCATTTAGCCTCTGAAGCAACACCCATTTATCCAGTCTAGCCCCTCCTATTCATTCAGTCTAGTCCCAACTATTCATACGGTCATCCAGCCAGTCAAGTCCCACCATTCAGCCACTCTACCCCATCCATTCAGACAGTTCATTAAGCCCCACCCATTCAGCCAATCAAACCCCACAATTATTCAGCCAGTCAAGTCCCACCCATTCCAGTTTCTCTGACATGTAATCGACCAAGCGTTTAGCAATGCATCCTCAACAGACCGGGGTTCAATTCCTGGAATTCACTGAAATACAACATACCCTTTTCTACAGTGCAGACCCTCACCTCAGACCACAGCATAGGCCGCTGTCGGACCCTTTTACTAACAAACTACTAACGAAATACTGCTCACTGACACGGCATTATTATTTATTTATTTATTTATTTATTTTACACTAATGACTAGTTATGTGTTATATGCACAGACCACGGCTTCAGCATATGATTATGGGGTGGGAGGAGAATAGAGCTCAGGGGGCTTCTTCTAATGCACTACTTTGTGATTAGTGTGACTAGTTGACTAATGTAAATGGACAGTTAAAGTGGGGTTAAAGGCAGGGCCTACCTTGGCCACCAGCATCTGCTGCTGAGCTTCTATCTGCTGCTGCTGCCGTACGGCCATCTCCTGCAGCTCGGACAGCGTCAGCTCCACACGGGGAGTCCCCACCTGCGCGACACACACATGCATAGAAGAACTCAATACACAAAATCCACTGAGCTTTTGCGTTACAGCGATATGTTCTGTAATAGATTTTATTAAAAATATTAAAATAAGCAATCCTTCTGCAAAGCAATGCAGCTGATTAACAGTAGGCTTAGGTTGCCACACAACATGCATTAATAAGGAGTTCAGTTGATGTGTGAGCATTTATATAAAGTACATATTTTACAACAACTTCAAGCAGGATTCAGGCAATCAATTTCTTTAATAATTTATAAAATATTAAATAAATAACTGATTCTTTAGTTTAAGACTCTAACACAGCGAAAACCTCTACAGCAAGAATCAGAGTCCTACATCACCATGGCCAGATCCAGAGAGCACTCTGAGGCCTTCAGAAAGAAGGGTGGAGATACAGAGTGAGAGTCTGGGAAGGGCTTTAAACTGATCTCAGAACAGTTAGAGATCAGCCGCTGTTCCACTGTCCACTAAATCATCTACAAGAGGAACAGCTGACCAACATGACCAGGTCAGGACGTCCTAGCAAGTTCAGCCCAAGAGCAGAACCTCAAGATGAGTAAAGAAAGAAAGAGCCCCACTCATTCAGTCAGCCTAGTTCTACTCGTTCAGCCAGTCGAGACCCACCCATTCATCCAGTCGAGCCCCACCCATTCAGCCAGTCGAGCCCCACCCATTCAGTCAGTCAAGTCCCACCCATTCAGTCAGTCAAGTCCCACCCATTCAGCCAGTCCAGCCCAACCCATTCTGTCAATCAAGCCCCACCCATTCAGTCAGTCTAGTCCCACCCATTCATCCAGTCTAGCCCCACCTATTCAGCCTGTCAAGTCCCACTCATTCATCCAGTCTAGCCCCACCTATTCAGCCAGTGGAACCCCACCCATTCAGCCTGTCAAGTCTCACCCATTCAGCCACTCTACCCCAATCATTCAGACAGTCCATTAAGCCCTACCCATTCACCCAGTCAAGCCCCACCCATTCATCCAATCTAGCCCCACCTATTCAGTCAGTCAAGTCCCACCCATTCAGCCAGTCAAGCCCCACCCATTCAGCCTGTCAAGTCTCACCCATTCAGCCAGTTCAGCCCAACCCATTCTGTCAATCAAGCTCCACCCATTCAGCCAGTCTAGTCCCACCCATTCATCTAGTCTAGCCCCACCTATTCAGCCTGTCAAGTCCCACCCATTCATCCATTCTAGCCCCACCTATTCAGCCTGTCAAGTCCCACCCATTCATCCAGTCTAGCCCCACCTATTCAGTCAGTCGAACCCCACCCATTCAGCCAGACAAGCCCCACCCATTCAGCCTGTCAAGTCTCACCCATTCAGCCACTCTACCCCAATCATTCAGACAGTCCATTAAGCCCCACCCATTCAGCCAGTCCAGCCCAACCCATTCTGTCAATCAGTCAGTCAAGTCTAAAGAAGTCTCCAACAGTCCTACAGTGTGATGGACATTCATGGGGTCTCCTAATTCTTTCACATGACTGTACCAACAGCCTACCTCATACTAGAGGCTGTAAACAAACAGTCCATGTGGAGGAGCATGATGAGCACAATTCTGAAGGACTTAATGAGTGTAACCGGATGAAACGTGCTGGAAATCTGGAGAATCCTCTTATGTCCGAAAGCCTGTACACAGCGTTGGAGATCACTGCCACAGAATTAAGATGCTACGATATTCAGATTCATGTAATCAGTCATGTTGATTCCCTGCTGCTGCCTCACAGCAGTGTGTAGGGTGTGTGAGCGTAAACAGCTGCGTGGCTTCAGGGGCCGAACACAGCAACTGGCTGCAAAAGGGCCGAAATCACAGGGAAAATCATCAGTCTATGCACTGTACGGCCACTGTCACTCAAACCTCGTATCTCCAAAACAGCAGCTTTACAGGAGGAGGAAAACCCTTTTTAGCTTTTAGTGGAAGTCAATGTAAAAGATTTTCAGAGTTCAGAGTCATAAAACACTGCACAAATGGAGAGAAAATATATGGACAAAAGTATTGGGACACCTGCTTTCTTCTGAAATTAAGGGTATTAATAGAGTTGATCCTACTTTTGTTACTATCCAATGAACAAGGGCTTTTTACTAGATTTTGGAGGAGCTTTGCTGTGAGGATTTGATTGCATTCAGCAACAAGAACGTTAGTGAGGTCAGGATGTTGATGATGCACGCCACCCCACTTCATTATCCCCAGCTCCCCAACTTATGCTATCCAAAAGTACTGGATGGAGCTCCACAACCATCATTCCAGAGAACACAGTTCTTCCACTGCTCCACAGCTCCTCAATGCTGGGGGGCTTTATTATACCCCTGTAGCCCACTCCTGGCATTAGGCAGCATGAAGCCAATAGGGTCATGATGTTGATGATCTGCTCCAGAGAGTCCTATTCTATTGGCAGTACTTTTTCTCTACAGGGACTAGACAAGCTGTGTGTGTGTGTGCATTTGCACATCTGTATCAGCAATGGGTGCAACTTAAAGTAGCTGAATGCATTAATTAGAGAGGGTGTCCACAAACATGTGGACATGTATTGCCCTTTATAATACAGCTATTTAATATGCTTTAATATGAAAATGAGCACTCTGGACCGTGAGAATTCCGACCAATCACCATTTCCGAGGGTAAAAAAAAAAAAATAAATAATGCAGGCAAATCTTTAATGTCATTGGTCCACAGCTGTAAGGCTGACTGTGATGATGATAAGCAGCACTACTGTGTGCGTTACAGGACTAGATCTGCAAATAATAAGAACATTATTAATAAACCTGGCGCAATATCTTATCAACACACAGCCTTCCCACAACACACACTGCAATCTAGAAGTGTAATCAATACAAGGCTTTGTCTTCTGACCCTTTCAAACGAGACGTCTGGTAAGTGGATGGTGCGCAGTGCCACAGCTCGATCAATACTACAACACTAAATGGTCCTAAACTGCACAGTGGCACTGGATTATCGTGATCAGGGCTGCCAGAGAACGGCATTAGTAATGGAGTAATCGACCAATCTTACTGACAATTACTGAGTGAACAGACTGAACACGATTCCAGGTGACTTGGTAATGGATCATAAATAAGGAGGCATTTAAAGGCCTTTTATTAAATTATTCAGTATCTACTATGAATTATTCAGTGTCCACTATGAATTATTCAGTATCTATTAGGAATTATTCAGTAACTACTATGAATTATTCAGTATCTATATCTATATATACATATGGTATATATATATATACCATATGTATATATATATACACACACATATATGTATATATATATATATGTAGTTATATATATGCAGTTCTGATATATATATATATATATCTATATATATATATATATATATATATATATATATATATATATATATAAAACTGCAAATGTGGCTGTCATACAATCTATTGCTATGCAGATTATTCAGTTATTATAACTTATAGAATCACTATAGTTATATATATACTATATAAACACAGGTTATTGTTGTTTACAGCTTCTGTATAATATTATACAGTTTATTCAGCTACTAGACAATGGTTATTGTTGTTGTTTAGAATGGGCCTTTCTGTAATCCATGCAAATCCTTCCTAAAACTACTGATACTGATACAGTACAGCAAACACCCAGAAAATCATCATTACATTTACTGCTATAACGATAATACACTGACATACCACTCAGCAACTAATCTGCTGATTCAGAAACTAAGAGACATTAATGTTTTTTTTTATAGAAAGTAATTGTGTACTTGAGTAACTATGTAATTATGTAATTGTGAGAGCTGTAATTGTGAGAGCTGTAATTGTGAGAGCTGTAATTGTGCCTGCAGCTTGGCATCCTGTCCGTTTCGTGCGGCCCTCAGGCTGCAGAACAGAGGATGAGGAAATGCCTGGAGAGAAGGAACAGGAAGGCAGCAGTCATGCCATGTCCTGCTATTGTGTACATTCACCTACACACACACACACACACACACACACACACACACACACACACACACACACATCAACCATGTTAAATCACTCACAACAGTCAAAATTAGCATCCTGGAACATCTGACCGCCCTGATGACCTGGATACAGCACATTTACAGTATTTACAGTAACTGAGTGATGGACTCCATCCAAACACTCCTCACCTTATTTCCTAAAGGCCAGATCAGCTCGGAGTCGTTCTCTGGGCTGGACGGCAGACCCTCAGTTCATTTCAGTTAGCGATCTGTTTATCACTAACTGATGGAGTTATGTAATAACTATAAGTTTGGGGGAAGGACCACGCCCCAACTCCTCCTCTTCATTACTACGCACTATATAGCTGCTCCTCTCCCCTCTCCTTCTCGTGACCCGCCATCCTCAGCCCGGCAAGGGGGGTCTGGCTTTGGGTCCCACCAGATTGAAGCCCCCCAGAAATCCAGCCAGAGTTTTCCTCCTTGCCTCAGTCAAGCGTGGTTTGCACTTCGTAAATTTACCATTAAAGGACTTTTATACAAACAACTAATTTATAATCTTTTTATTTAAATACTTATAAACCACTATGAATTATTCAGTATCCACTATGAATTATTCAGTATCCACTATGAGTTATTGGGTGTCTATTCTAAATTAGCCAGTATCCACTATGAGTTATTCAGTGTCTAATACAAATGATTTCGTATTCATTATGAATTAGTCAGTATCTATTATGAATTATGCAGCAACCACTATGAATTATTCAGTATCCTCTATGAATTATTTAGTGTCCACTATGAATTATTCAGTGTCCACTATGGATTATTCTGTATCCACTATGAATGTCAGTATACATTATAAACTATTCAGTATGCATTCTAAATTAGCCAGTATCCAGTATGAGTTATTGAGTATCTAATATGAATTATTCTGTATTCACTATGAATTAGTCAGTATCCATTATGAATTATACAGAAACCTCTATTAAATATTTAGTGTTCACTATGAATAAAAATGTATCCACTATGACTTATTCAGTATCTATAATGAATTATTCAGTATCTACTATAAGTGTCTCAGTGTCCACTATGAATTATTCAGTATCCACTATGAATTATTGGGTAAACTAGCCAGTATCCACCAGGAGTTATTTAGTGTCTAATATGAGTGATTCCGTATTCACTATGCATTCTTTTGTATCCATTATGAATTATTCAGTAACCTCTTTGAATTATTTAGGATCTACTATTAAATATTTAGTATTCACTATAAATACATATGCATCCACTATGAATTATTCAGTATCTACTATGAATTACTCAGTATCTACTAGGAATTATTCAGTATCCACTATGAATTATTCAGTATCCACTATGAATTACTCAGTATCTACTAGGAATTATTCAGTATCCACTAGGAATTATTCAGTATCCACTAGGAGTTATTCAGTATCCACTAGCCTTTAATCAGAGTTTAGAAGGTCATGTAATCTCTCAGCTGGTCCGACTACATTAGCCTACCGAACACGCCTCCGTAGACACTGCCTCTTGGTAAACGTCCCGCTCTTTGAGGAAAATCGGATGCAGGGCACATAAAGAATGAAGCTTTTCCACCAGAGGAGAAAAAGGGAAGTGCTTTCTCTCCTGAGGAGGGAAACTGCTTCCTTTCTGCCTGTGGGTGCCGGCTGACCGCTCAGATTCCACACTCTCTCTGAGAGCAGATGCAATAACACAACTCTCAGTCACGGTGGGCGTGTCTGCCACTCAGTCCTGACTACTGGTACTTAGCTGCCAATTTATTAGATACATCCACTTAAATCCATAGTCCACTTTATCAGAAACAATCTATACATTACAGATGTACTGTCACAGTTGCTAATTCATCAGCCATAGTAGATGTAAATACTGAATACTGAATAATTCATATTGAATACTGAATAATTCATAGTAGATACTAAATAATTCATATTAGATACTGAATAATTTATAGTGGATACAGAATAATTAATAGTGGATACTGAATAATTCATAGTAGATACTGAATAATTCATAGTGAATACTAAATAATTCATAGTGGATACTGAATAATTCCTAGTGGATACTGAATAATTCCTAGTAAATACTGAATAATTCATAGTGAATACTGAATAATTCATAGTGGATACTGAATCATTCATAGTGAATACTGAATAATTCATAGTGGATACTGAATAATTCCTAGTAGATACTGAATAATTTATATTAGATACTAAATAATTAATAGTGAATACTGAATAATTCATAGTGGATACTGAATAATTCATAGTAAATACTGAATAATCCATAGTAGATACTGAATATTTCATATTAGATACTGAATAATTCATATTAGATACTGAATAATTCCTAGTAGATACTGAATAATTTGTAGGGAATACTGAATAATTCATAGTAGATACTGAATAATTCCTAGTGAATACTGAATAATTCATAGTGGATACTGAATAATTCATAGTGGATACTGAATAACTCGTAGTGGATACTGAATAATTCATAGTGAATACTAAACAATTCATAGTAGATACAGAATAATTCATTGTAGATTCTGAATAACTCGTAGTGGATACTGGAGAATGTATAGTATATAGTGAATAATTCGGAGTAGATACAGAATAATTAATTGAGCTTATTGAATAATGCACAGTAGATATTAAATTAGTTATAGTGGACATTAACTGATGTTTTAATAACAATCAGAAGAAAATCAGCAGTTTCCAAACTGTGCTCTACATAGACTCAATGCTTAGTAACTACATAAGCCTATGACGTCTATTAATAAATAACAATGTTCTGGGAAAGGATCAATCCACCCTAGATAGTGCTTATAAAGCAGCAATGAACATTGGATTGATAAAGTCATTACCAGAGTGTTCTATATATCATTCCTGACTTGAGCAGGAATTACACAGTTACCTTGTTTTAACAGCAGATCTGCAAGCAGAAATGACTGCTGAGATAAGAGGTAAGAGCAACTGAAGCTCATAATGTGCTTCCCTCTCTCTCCCCTCCTCTCTCTCTCTCTCTCTCTCTCTCTCTCTAACACTGAGTAATGCTGTAATGATGTAATGATGTAGTCCATTCGCTCATCCCCTGCCTGAGGCTTCAGCTTTCTCTCCAGCACGACTGCGTCAGATTCCTCTGTGATAAATGAATATTTTTGGAAGAATTCCTCATCCTGGATCTCACGCTAATGCTACAGTGAGAATGACACGGACTAGAGCTCCAGTAAATAATGTTAAATTACTAACAAACACAAACAATAAACACAGATACTGAGTAATTCATAATGGATAAATAATAATTAAAGGTAGATACTGAATCATTCATAATGGGTACTGGATACTTTATAGTAGGTACTGAATAATTCAAAGTAGACACTGAATAATTCATAGTAGATCCAAAATAATTAATGTAAGATACTAAATAATTCATAATGGGTGATGGGTGCTTTACAGTAGATACTGAATAGTGCATAGTGGATACTAAATAATAGACGCTAAATAACCAATAATAGTTAATAATGTTGCAGATACTATATAATTCAAAGTGAAAACAAATTAATTCATGGTAGATACTGAAAAATTCATAGTGGATACTGAACAGTTCACAGTGGATACTGAATAGATCCTAAATATTTTATAATACATACTAAATAATTTTAATATATTTAAAATAATGGACACTGGATCCTGGATAGTTTTATTATTAAGAATTGATAATAGATACTAAATACGTAACAGTAGATATTAATTAATTAATTAATAGTAGGCACTGAATAATCCATAGTGGATATAAAGTACTTAATGTTAGTAATTCATTCATTCATGCACAAACTCATAATGGGCACTGGATACTTCATCATAGATACTGACAGATTCATAGTGGACACTCAACAGTTCATAGTGGATACTGAACAGATAATAATTTATCATAGATACTAAATAATCTTAATAGATATTAAATCATTCAAAGTGGATACTGAATAGCTTATAAAAGCTTAATCATTTATAATAGATACTAAATAAAAAATTGTAGATACAAATTAATTTATAGTAGATACTGAATAATTTATAGTGGACACAAATAATTCAAGTTAGGTAATATATAATTCATAATGGGCACTGGATACTTCATTGTAGATATGGACAATTCATAGTGGATACTGAATAATTTATAGTGGATACACAACAGATAATAATTAATATAAAAAAAAAGAAATATAATTAATAATAATAGATACTATTTTTTATAGATATTAAATAATTCAAAGTGAATACTGTATAGCTTATAATATATTAAAATGTTATAATAAATTAATTGTAGATACTAATTAATTTATAGTAGATCCTGAATAATTCATAGTGGATACTGAACAGGTAATAGTGGATACTGAATAGATACCAAATAATTTATAACATATAGTAATAATTTTAATACATATTATATAATTCAAAGTGGATACTGATTAGTTTCTAATAGATTAATTTATAACAGATACTAAATCATTTATATTAGATATGAATAGATACTAAATAATTCATAGTAGATACTGAATAATTCATAGTGGATAGTGAATAATTCATAGTGGATAGTGAATAATTCATAGTGGATAATAAGAGATATGTTATGATAAATAAAATGACAAACTTCCAGTCAAACGACATCACAGCTGTTTATGCTCTTAATCCATCATGAAATCTTATTCCTCATTACTGAGAGATTCTACAGCCTCTTATTCCCAGCATCATTTTAATGAAGGGGTCTGGAAACTAAACACTAAACACTGCTCTACACACACACACACACACACACACACACACACACACACACACACATTGTTGCATGTCTTTATGACAGTCTACAACATTGACTGTGTCCATCTGCATAATGAAATTAGTGCCTTAGAGAAAGTTGTTCACACACACACACACACACACACACACACAGAGCTGTATAGCAAACTCACTCTTCATGTGAACCTGCATTATATACAGACTGCTCACACACATACACACACACACACACAGTCCACCACACTCAGTGCACATGTGTGTTTTGCACTGCACTGAAGTACACAGCAGTGGAGCCACACACACACACACACATACAAACACACAAACAGCTGTGTTACCTGGGGAGAGTCCCATGTTATCCTGCAGGACCGGACGTGGATTTTGCTGCATTGTCCTTCAGCTGTGAACTCCTGCACGGCTTCCACGTGCTTCCACTCCATCCCAACAACAGTGTCTGAGAGTGTGAGAGTGTGAGTGTGTGTGTGTGTGTGTGTGTGTGTGTGTGTGTGTGTGTTGTTACCCCTGACGGGTCCCGTGCGAAACCCTCGTGCTGCTGCTGCTGCTGCGGTGGCGTGTGTGTGTGTGTTTGTGTGTGTGAAGCTCCAGTGCCCACGTTAGTGATGACTCACTGTGCTGAAGAGCTGAGTGTGTGTGTGTGTGTGTGTGAGGGTGTGTGTGTGTGTCAGTAAACTCTGATCAGCTGGAGTCTACAGTGAGGAGCTGCTCGTTCCTACTGCGCAGGCTTCTCTCTCTCTCTCTCTTTCATACACACACACTCTCTCTCTCACTCATCAGACTCTGCTGCTCCCTCTTTCACTTTCTCTCTCTCTCTCCTTTCATTTCTCAGGCTCTCTCTCTCTCTCTCTCTCACTTTCTCATATACACACTCTACCCACACTGCAGCGCCCCCTCCCCTCTCTAACTCTCTGTCACTCTGCCCAGTGCTGCGCCACAGCTGGGCCGTCCAGCTTAAAGGTGAAGCCTCACTGCTCTGTATCGGTGCCAAACACACACACACACACACACACACACACTACGATATTGTCAATTGTGTTGCATGGCCAATTGTGCTCTCTCCGATTATGGCTGCTGATGGCATTCAAACTGGCAGCCCCCCCCCCCCCGGTGCCAGAGAGGAAGCACATTAGTCCTGCCCATTGCCCAATTTGCTCACCCATTCCTCCTGCGCCGTTTAAACAACAGTGCTGCTTGTGAATGGTTGTAAATGGGTGCGGTGGTCTCGAAATGAGGGGTGTTCAGGTCAGTTTCTGGTGTATTGCTGTGTATCTCTGCAGTGGAAAACACAGCAGGAGCTGAATGAAAATAGCTTCGGCAGACGTTCGTCAACAGTCAGACGTTCGCTCGCTGCTATCTCGGCAGCGAAATGTCAACACAGGCGCGTGCAGCCCGACGCTCGTACCCCCCCACACCACTGAAACAGCAACCCGCCAAGGTCAGTCTGACCGCACCTGGTTCTTAAAGGGAGCGGAGAGAGACGCTCTGATTGGTTTATTACTGCACGTTACGCCCAAAACAAACACACCCATGATTCATTAAGAGACTCAGTATATGACTTTTGAGCATTTCGAGTTGTTACCATAGCAAAGACACACCGACGAGCCTCTGGTTCGTCCTTAACATGTGACACAAAAACAGTATATGGGGCATTCTGCTGTGTCTATAGGTCCTATAAGTCCTGTCCTGTCCTTGTTTACTCAAAAGGGAATGTTTGCCTCTTTAACGTGATTCGATAATGTACCAAACGAGATGACCTCACGTGTCTTATCCAGGTTATCAGCGACCAAAAGTCCCAGTGTAAAATGGGCCAACAGGCTGAGGCATCTGGGGCAAGGAGACTGCTTAAAGCCACAGTTTCCACAGTTTCCCCCTCTTACCCCAACTGCAGTGCATCGGTGCATCGGCCTAGACATGTTTGGGATCTGAAGTTTGCTTCTCTAGTTTTTAGCACTGCAGCTACGAGGCTAATGTAGCTGAAGTCATCTCCAGATTCCAGACAAGACGCTATTGCCTATTGCTGAGCAGGGCCTAGAGCGGTATATGCCCCCCCCCCAAGCGTATACCAAACATGGCAAAACTAATCCATCATAAGTACTTGACCTCACTGATGCTCTCGTGAGGCGTAGGGGGCGCTCTATAATGCTCTATAATGTTCATATGATCCACACGCTTATTCTGACAGACTGTAATACACTTTAGGAAGCATAGGGGGCGCTCTATAATGCTCTATAATGTTCATATGATCCACACGCTCATTCTGACAGACTGTAATACACTACAGGAAGCATAGGGGGCGCTCTATAATGCTCTATAATGTTCATATGATCCACACGCTCATTCTGACAGACTGTAATACACTACAGGAAGCATAGGGGGCGCTCTATAATGCTCTATAATGTTCATATGATCCACACACTCATTCTGACAGACTTTAGTACACTACAGGAAGTGTAGGGGGCGCTCTATAATGCTCTATAATGTTCATATGATCCACACACTCATTCTGACAGACTTTAGTACACTACAGGAAGCGTAGGGGGCGCTCTATAATGCTCTATAATGTTCATATGATCCACACGCTTATTCTGACAGACTGTAATACACTTTAGGAAGCATAGGGGGCGCTCTATAATGCTCTATAATGTTCATATGATCCACACACTCATTCTGACAGACTGTAATACACTACAGGAAGCGTAGGGGGCGCTCTATAATGCTCTATAATGTTCATATAATCCACACGCTCATTCTGACAGACTGTAATACACTACAGGAAGCGTAGGGGGCGCTCTATAATGCTCTATAATGTTCATGTGATCCACACACTCATTCTGACATACTGTAATACACTACAGGAAGCGTAGGGGGCGCTCTATAATGCTCTATAATGTTCATATAATCCACACGCTCATTCTGACAGACTGTAATACACTACAGGAAGCGTAGGGGGCGCTCTATAATGCTCTATAATGTTCATATAATCCACACGCTCATTCTGACAGACTGTAATACACTACAGGAAGCGTAGGGGGCGCTCTATAATGCTCTATAATGTTCATATGATCCACACACTCATTCTGACAGACTTTAGTACACTACAGGAAGTGTAGGGGGCGCTCTATAATGCTCTATAATGTTCATATGATCCACACACTCATTCTGACAGACTTTAGTACACTACAGGAAGCGTAGGGGGCGCTCTATAATGCTCTATAATGTTCATATGATCCACACGCTTATTCTGACAGACTGTAATACACTTTAGGAAGCATAGGGGGCGCTCTATAATGCTCTATAATGTTCATATGATCCACACACTCATTCTGACAGACTGTAATACACTACAGGAAGCGTAGGGGGCGCTCTATAATGCTCTATAATGTTCATATAATCCACACGCTCATTCTGACAGACTGTAATACACTACAGGAAGCGTAGGGGGCGCTCTATAATGCTCTATAATGTTCATGTGATCCACACACTCATTCTGACAGACTGTAATACACTACAGGAAGCGTAGGGGGCGCTCTATAATGCTCTATAATGTTCATATAATCCACACGCTCATTCTGACAGACTGTAATACACTACAGGAAGCGTAGGGGGCGCTCTATAATGCTCTATAATGTTCATATAATCCACACGCTCATTCTGACAGACTGTAATACACTACAGGAAGCGTAGGGGGCGCTCTATAATGCTCTATAATGTTCATATGATCCACACGCTTATTCTGACAGACTGTAATACACTTTAGGAAGCATAGGGGGCGCTCTATAATGCTCTATAATGTTCATATGATCCACACGCTCATTCTGACAGACTGTAATACACTACAGGAAGCATAGGGGGCGCTCTATAATGCTCTATAATGTTCATGTGATCCACACACTCATTCTGACAGACTGTAATACACTACAGGAAGCGTAGGGGGCGCTCTATAATGCTCTATAATGTTCATATAATCCACACGCTCATTCTGGCAGACTGTAATACACTACAGGAAGCGTAGGGGGCGCTCTATAATGCTCTATAATGTTCATGTGATCCACACACTCATTCTGACAGACTGTAATACACTACAGGAAGCGTAGGGGGCGCTCTATAATGCTCTATAATGTTCATATAATCCACACGCTCATTCTGACAGACTGTAATACACTACAGGAAGCGTAGGGGGCGCTCTATAATGCTCTATAATGTTCATATAATCCACACGCTCATTCTGACAGACTGTAATACACTACAGGAAGCGTAGGGGGCGCTCTATAATGCTCTATAATGTTCATGTGATCCACACACTCATTCTGACAGACTGTAATACACTACAGGAAGCGTAGGGGGCGCTCTATAATGCTCTATAATGTTCATGTGATCCACACACTCATTCTGACAGACTGTAATACACTACAGGAAGCGTAGGGGGCGCTCTATAATGCTCTATAATGTTCATATAATCCACACGCTCATTCTGACAGACTGTAATACACTACAGGAAGCGTAGGGGGCGCTCTATAATGCTCTATAATGTTCATATAATCCACACGCTCATTCTGACAGACTGTAATACACTACAGGAAGCGTAGGGGGCGCTCTATAATGCTCTATAATGTTCATGTGATCCACACACTCATTCTGACAGACTGTAATACACTACAGGAAGCGTAGGGGGCGCTCTATAATGCTCTATAATGTTCATATGATCCACACACTCATTCTGACAGACTTTAGTACACTACAGGAAGCGTAAGGGGCGCTCTATAATGCTCTATAATGTTCATATGATCCACACACTCATTCTGACAGACTGTAATACACTACAGGAAGCGTAGGGGGCGCTCTACAATGATCTATAATGTTCATATGATCTACACGCTCATTCTGACAGACTTTAGTACACTACAGGAAGCGTAGGGGGCGCTCTATAATGCTCTATAATGTTCATATGATCCACACGCTCATTCTGACAGACTTTAGTACACTACAGGAAGTGTAGGGGGCGCTCTATAATGCTCTATAATGTTCATATGATCCACACGCTCATTCTGACAGACTTTAGTACACTACAGGAAGTGTAGGGGGCGCTCTATAATGTTCATATGATCCACACACTCATTCTGACAGACTTTAGTACACTACAGGAAGTGTAGGGGGCGCTCTATAATGCTCTATAATGTTCATATGATCCACACACTCATTCTGACAGACTTTAGTACACTACAGGAAGTGTAGGGGGCGCTCTATAATGCTCTATAATGTTCATATGATCCTCACACTCATTCTGACAGACTTTAGTACACTACAGGAAGTGTAGGGGGCGCTCTATAATGCTGTATAATGTTCATATATATGCTCTATAATGAAATAATGAGCTACATTTGGGTTACTGGGGAACCTGTGCTTTTTGATTTATGCAGCTCTTTGTCTTGGAAGTCCTGCATCTTCACTCCCGCAGAAGAACGATCATAAATAAAACATGTATGCATCTTGTAAACATGGACATAAAGTGCAGTCTGCTGTGAAGTCACTCCAGTGATGTGTTCATGCTTTACGACCAAAACAGGGCAGTTTGAGGCTTGAACCGCATGAGATCTATAAGCCCGCTCTGCAGAATGTGGAGTGTAATGCGATGGGCGGAGGTGGTTTATGCGTCTACTGAGTCAATCAGGACCCTAATGATGCTGAGGCAGTGTTTCAGCCGCAGTGTGTTATGGCTGCTGTTACTGATGTGTTCCCCTGTCGACCATCACTCAGGCCTGGCCTCCTCAACACGCAAAAGCACAGTCAGTGTTACATGTGAAAACCAAGGGTCAGTGCACATACCCACCGCACACACTTACACTGCGGAAACCGTCAGTCACTGAGCCGTACAGAGTGTGTGTGTGAAAACACACAGTGCTTTAGTTTCTATTTAAATCCTTTTTTGGAGTGGGGCAGTGGACTATAATAGTGGAGACCCCCTGAAGCTGTGAGCTGGTGTGAAGGGCCTTCCAGGAAAGTCAGTGGAGAGCGGAGTGGTCAGTACTGCCAGACAATTCACAAAGGAAACTGACAGCAGATCTGGATACAACACTAGTCTAAAACTGGGAAGCTCTTTAGTGCTTCTATGATGCAAACGCTCGTTCTGGCAGATTGTAATACACTACAGGAAGCGTAGGGGGCGCTCTATAATGCTCTATAATGTTCATATGATCCACACACTCATTCTGACAGACTGTAATACACTACAGGAAGCGTAGGGGGCGCTCTATAATGCTCTATAATGTTCATATGATCCACACGCTCATTCTGACAGACTGTAATACACTATAGGAAGCGTAGGGGGCGCTCTATAATGCTCTATAATGTTCATATGATCCACATGCTCATTCTGACAGACTGTAGTACACTACAGGAAGCATAGGGGGCGCTCTATAATGCTCTATAATGTTCATATGATCCACACGCTCATTCTGACAGACTGTAATACACTACAGGAAGCGTAGGGGGCACTCTATAATGCTCTATAATGTTCATACGATCCACACACTCATTTTGACAGACTGTAATACACTACAGGAAGCGTAGGGGGCACTCTATAATGCTCTATAATGTTCATATGATCCACATGCTCATTCTGACACACTGTAATACACTACAGGAAGCGTAGGGGGCGCTCTATAATGCTCTATAATGTTCATATGATCCACACGCTCATTCTGACAGACTGTAATACACTTTAGGAAGCATAGGGGGCGCTCTATAATGCTCTATAATATCATATGATCCACACGCTCATTCTGACAAACTGTAATACGCTACAGGAAGAGTAGGGGGCGCTCTATAATGCTGTATAATGTTCATATGATCCACACACTCATTCTGACAAACTGTAATACACTACAGGAAGCATAGGGGGCGCTCTATAATGCTCTATAATGCTCATATGATCCACATGTTCATTCTGACAGACTGCAATACACTACAGGAAGAGTAGGGGGCGCTCTTATGTTATGTTCATTGCTATAATGTGTTGTTCAGTGTCCAAATTAAAGAATTCTCAGAGTCAGATACTCTCTGATGGTTGAACACGGCCTTAAATCTTTTAGCAACATACACAGACTAGATTTCCGTAGGATGGGGTGGTCAGACAGTCAGATGACTGTGTCACCCCTGTACAGACACTTACACTGTCCCGAAGGGGGCACTGTGTCATCCTAGCTACAGATGAGTCATGTTCTATAATACTGTGGACATGCCGCAGCATGCAGAACATTACACCACTAATGAAGAGCTAAAACAGCCTACTGCTCAGAGCACCATGTCACTGGCCACTTTATTAGAAACCCTCTCTCTTGAAGCTCCACCTTGCTGTTGTTCAGTTAGAGACTGTGGCTCATCTGCAGATGCACAGTTTATGTTAGCATCCTCTAGATGTTCATTAGTGGTCAGTTTCTGACCACAGAGCCACTTATTTGCTGGATATTTCTAGATGGTCCCACTCTTAACCGAGCAGTAACTTTCAACCTAAACTACATCAGTGTCTGTGAGCGGAAGATGACATATTTGATATTTGCCATATTTTTATGATCTCTGACATTAAAACAGAAAGATCAAAGTCAGTTATTACATTATTACATAAAACAACAATTAAATCAACAGTAAAGCACAGCACCAAACATATCTCTAGGATTCTAAGGGTCAAGTCAGTCTAATTAATTCCAGTGAACTGATGCTTTGCAGACAGCGTCACAGATATCCAGGTCGCCAAGTCCTGTCTTAGAAGTCCTGTATCTTCACTCTCGCAAATCCAGTCTGCTGTGAAGTCACTCCAGTGATGGTTCATGCCTTATGATTAAATCAGGGCAGTTTGAGGCCTGAGATCCATAAGCCCTCTCTACAGAGTCGGAGTGTAATGCGATAGGCGGAGGTGGTTTATGCATCATATGATCCACACGCTCATTCTGACAGACTGTAATACACAAAGGAAACATAGGGGGCGCTCTATAATGTTCATATGATCCACACACTCATTCTGACAGACTGTAATACACTACAGGAAGCGTAGGGGGCGCTCTATAATGCTCCATAATGTTCATATGATCCACACGCTCATTCTGACAGACTGTAATACACTACAGGAAGCGTAGGGGGCACTCTATAATGCTCTATAATGTTCATACGATCCACACACTCATTTTGACAGACTGTAATACACTACAGGAAGCGTAGGGGGCGCTCTATAATGCTGTATAATGTTAATATGATCCACACGCTCATTCTGACAGACTGTAATACACTACAGGAAGCGTAGGGGGCGCTCTATAATGCTCTATAATGTTCATATAATCCACACACTCATTCTGACAGACTGTAATACACTACAGGAAGCGTAGGGGGCGCTCTATGATGCTCTATAATGTTCATATGATCCACACACTCATTCTGACAGAATGTAATAGACTACAGGAAGCGTAGGGGGCGCTCTATAATGCTCTATAATGTTCATATGACCTAAGAGCACTAGGATGAGGCAGTGAAAATATCCAAACTCCTCTATTTCTAAGTGATACCAGAACAGCACAGAGAGTTCTGAGAGAAATGGAGGAAAGCTAGATGAGCTGGAGCTCTAAGAAGGAAATCCAGGGTGGATCACAGAACACCTGTTCACACTGCTGCTCACCACCAGTGACATCACAGCCCTGGAATTTCAGGCAGGCAGATTTATACTGTACATGGGTTACTCTGTGTGTGTGTGTGTGTGTGTGTGTGTGTGTGTGTGTGTGCATGTGTGCATGTGTCCATATCCAGTGGATCAGATTACTGACCTCAAACTTCCTATGAGCTCAAATATCGACTGGAGAATGTACAGACAGAGCGAGAGAGAGACTACACTATATGGACAAAAGTATTGGGACACCTGCTTATTCAGTGTTTCTTCTGAAATCAAGGCTATTAAAAATAGTTGATACAGCTTCTGTTGGAGTAACTGCCTCTACTGTCCAGAGAAGAAGGCTTTCTACTAGATTACTGTGAGGATTTGATTGCATTCAGCGACAAGAGCGTTAATGAGGTCAGGACGTTGGATGACGATCACCACCCCACCTCATCATCCCCCACTCTCCAACTCATCCCAAAAGTACTGGATGGAGCTCCACCACCATCATTCCAGAGAACACAGTTCTTCCACTGCTCCACAGCTCCTCAATGCTGGGGGGCTTTATTATACCCCTCTAGCCCACGCCTGGCATTAGACAGCATGGAGCCAATAGGGTCATGATGTTGATCTGCTGCAGGGAATCCTATTCTATTGGCAGTACTTCTTCTCTACAGGGACTAGACACACACATGGGTTTCACATGTAAGTGTGACTTGGGAGAACCTTTTTGCAATTGAAATGTTCCTCATGGTTCTTCTGCAGCATCACTCAAAGAAGGAGTGCAGAGTCAGAAACTCTGGAGAATTCCTTGGTGTCCATTTATTATGCTGATAAGCACCATGACATAGATCATCAGAGCCTGGCTTAATTGCTTCCTGCTAATCACCGACCGCTGCACACCGTGATCCAGGTTTATTGATGTATTTCAGACAGTCAACCCCAGCTCAGCCTGCTCCCACTGTGCTCCAGACAGGTCAGAAGTCTAACGGCTGACGGCAGGAATCCTCTTAACACACTTATGTCATAAATCTGCTGTAATCCTTCGGCAAACTGTGGAGCTATCAATCAGTGCTGAAAAAGCATTACGGGCTAATGCATGTAGAGAACCTGTACTGAAAACCGACCAGATCTAGCATTAACACACACACACACACAGGCTGCACGATATTGTGATATTAAAAAATGACAGGAATTTTCACCACATTTTACCAGAGGTCAATGATTTTTGCACTTTCTGTAGCCAAGACTGCAGTAAAATAAGTGATATTTGTTGTATAAATGATATTTAATATATGGGTTAGGATATGTAAAGGCATTTTGTCAAATTTCTAGATAAAAATGTAAGAAAAATATGTTTCTGATTCTACACTTTTTACTTGCTTAATGCTTTATTGATCATTTTTATTATTTTTTTTATTGTATATATTTTATATAAGAGATCAGATAATCCCTTATTAGTCCCACAGTGGGGAATTTCTCAGTGTCAGCAGAAAGGGATAACAAGACACTCCGTTACAAAAATGTAGATAATTAATTTACACTATATACACAATATTTTATATTTTATATCTTATGTGCTTTATTGTACCTTATTATTATAGCTTATGGTAATTTTGAAGATGGAATTAATTCTAACTCCTGTAAAAACCTTATGTAGCTGTTTTTTTATATCATTTGAAAGAGCAATCTGTCCTTCAATTGACCAATCTGACCAATCAAATGGACAAACAGAAATGGTCCAATGACTTTAATCCCTTATCCCCTAACAGCCTATGGTCCGCCGATGGGCATAAAGTGTCTATTAGCAGAGAACAGCCCCACCAGTTTGTACAGAAGACCCTGTAGTTGCTGAGTAATACACCTTAGTGTGTAATAAGGCTTGGAGTGTTACGTAGTTAATCTATTGCCCCGGTCAAACCTGGCACCAGGCCCAACAGATTAAGAAAAACTCTTGGTTCTGTTATCATATCCTCACTAATTCCCCTAAATTCACTCAGACTACTTCTCCTAGTCTACCCTTCCTCAGGCTCAGCAGGTCCTTTGCCGCCCTATGTAATCATATTCACTCTGTGGCTCTTCACTGTCGAGGGAAATGAGAACAGTGCAGATTTTCTTTTCTTTCTTTTGTATCAAGCAGCAAAAAATTTTATGAAAATTAAAATGTAAAAATTAATTTAGCATTTGCACGTCCTGCACATGCACATATTGTGATGCTGATGCTGAATCGATGTATTGTGCAGCCCTAACACACAGCCCCTATAAAAGCTCCTCACAGAAAGTTCTTCACCTAACGGTGATGAAGACGCTGCCTGATGCCTGAGACACGGTTCTACCAGAGTTCTGAGAAGAGTTCGGCTCTAGAACCTGCTTTTAAAATCAGATCATTAAAATGGTGGAGGGATACATGCTGCAGGGTGTAGTGCGGCTACAGAAAGTAGTCCCTAAAGAAAACTGGATTAGTTGAGATTCTCTATTCACTATTTTACCTTCATCATCATCATCATCATCATCATCACTCCATATAAAACTCGTGTAGAAGACTCGTGTAGCTGCACTGGTGGGTTTGGATAGGAAATAAAATGGTCATATTTGTGTGGTAGTCATGGCGACCGAATCCTGACTCCATTTACTACCAGTGTAAAAAAAGAGTCTGAGTTTGTACAGTTTCTCTATAATGACCCACAAAGACTGAAATTTGGACCGGTAAATATCCGTAACCCCCCCCCCCCCCCCCCCCCCCAAAAAAAAAAAAAAACTAATCAGCCATAACATTAAGACCATCTGGTCCTGGAGGGTCCTGTCTGTCAAGGGGTGGATCTACATACATCAGGCAGTGAGTGAAGAAGCAGTCAGTTCTTGAAGATGATGAAGGTGATGAAGCAGGAACAATAGACAAGCGTAAGAATCTGAGACACTTTGACAAGAACCAAACTGTGAGGTTCTAGATAATGACTGGGTCAGAACATCTCCACCAAAACATCAGCAAGCAGGTGTTGTGGGGTGTTCCTCCCGGTATGCAGTACCGGACAGTACCTACCAAAAGTGCTCTACAGGGAGGACAACCGGTGAACTAGTGACAGGGTGGTTAATGGGCACCCTCACTGATGCTCACAGAGGCCCCGCCCACCTCACAACTTACAGGACTTGTTAAGGGATCTGCTGCTACACAGATTCAGGACACCTTCAGAGGTCAGTATTGCAGAGGCCATGCCTAGAAGGGTCAGAGCTGATTTGGTGACTCAGGGACGTGGACACTGTTAAGAAGGTGGTTTTAATGTTATGGCTGTTTGGTGTATATTAGAGGTTATCATAACAGTTATTAAAATTCAGACTTGTGATCTCTAGAGTGAGGTGAAGCTGTTGGTGCGTTTGTTTACTAAATGAAGGGAAAACGAGGCAGCAATTAAAAAGTGCCTCGCTGAGACGGAGGCCAAACCACTGCACTGCATACTGGAGTAAAGAGGGCAGACGCAGGCTGGCCAGAGCATCAGAGAAATCTGTAATCACTGCGGTCACTAAAGCCTTCGTTAATCCGCTACGGCCCCTCGCTAAAAACAAACACAGGCTCACTGCTTTAGAGTCCATTCAGTGATTCACACGCTTAACCCACCACGACACACACACACACACACACACACACACACACACACACACACACACACACACAACAAACACAGTTAGGGCTTACAATACGTCACAATGTGCTCCACTATCCAAACAACAACAACACCATGACACACACTTCCGGTCAAAAGTTTTAGAACACCCCCGATTCTTTCAGTACTGCACTGGCGAGCTTAGCACCTTCAAACCTGCAGCTCCCGGTCTTCCTCCCCTCACAGCTGACTCTGAGACCTGCTCCAGTGTTGAGCTGCTGAGCTACAAGCTGTGGTCGTGTGAGACGCCCATCACTCACACACACAAGCTGCTGCTGACTCTCAGAAGCTGATCTTCTGATGCTAGTGTGGATCTGAGTGGGTCAGTTCATAGTTAGTTCTTCAGCTCCTGTACCGGACCTCTTCAGTTTCCTCCAGTTTCTGAGAGTCTTCTGATGGAGTAGGAGACGGCCCTCACCACTGTAATCACTGCGGTCACTAAAGCCTTCGCTAATCCGCTACGGCCCCTCGCTAAAACAGCAAACACAGGCTCACTGCTTTAGAGTCCATTCAGTGATTCACACGCTAAACCCACCACAACCAACACACACACACACACACACACACACAACAAACAGCAGCGTGGATTTACTGTACACACTTGCTTTTAACCCACGGAAGTCTCAATTAAGGTATCGCTGATGCTAACACAGGCATGGTGTGTGTTCATCTGCAAAACTGTCCCTAAAGAAAACTCTACACCATCATCTGTAGACAAACAGTATCATCAGCAGTGCTGAACATGTGAAGCTCAACAATATTGCTTATACAGAAAATATATTATTTATGACACTTTGTAATAGATACTGAATAATTCATAGTTGAATACTGAATAACTTGAGTAGATACTCAATAATTCATTGTGGATACTATATATTTAATTGTAGATAAACAGGCCATAGTAGATACTAAATAATTCATACTGAATACTGAACAATTAGAGTAGATACATAATAATCTATAGTGGATACTGAATAATTCATAGTGAATATTGAATAATTAGAGTAGATACATAATAATCTTTAGTGGATACTGAATATTTAATAGTAGATAAATAGGTTATAGTAAATACCAAATATTTCATACTGAATACTGAATAAATAGAGCAGACACTTAATCATTCATAGTGGATACTGAAAATTTAATTGTAGATAAATAGGTTATAGTAGATACTGAATAATTCATACTGGATACTGATTATAGTAGATACTCAATAATTCAGAGTAGATACTGAATATTTAATAGGTCATAGTAAATACCGAATATTTTATACTGAGTAATTATAGTAGATACTTACTCATTCACGGTGGATACTAAATAATTTATACTGAATAATTATAGTAGATACTCAATAATTCATAGTGGATATTAAATATTTAATTGTAGATAAATAAGCCATAGTAGATACTGAATAATTCATACTGAATACTGAATAATTATTGTAATTCATAGTGGATACTGAATATTAAAGCATATCAAGAAATCTGAACTCTGACTGATGGAAAACCCACAGTAAGATCAGGGACCAGCAGCTTTAACAGTGATTGGAGAGGAACAGCTCACTACTGACCTTTTATTGATGAGTTAGAACTAATCATTAATGAGATTAAATAAAATTTATAAACATTAATAAACACATTTAACCATTCATAAGCCTTTCATAAAGGTAGTCTTATCATAGTGTGGTACCCAGTAGAAGCTCTGCAGACTTCAATGTGTGTATTAAGCAGTCTGGTGCACCTTCATGCTGATGTAAGTAAACTCAGTGTGTGTGTGTGTGTGTGTGTGTGTGTGAACATTACCCCATTCTCAAAGGGCTTGTCCATCTTCCCTCGGCTCTTCCTGCCGCCGTGGTCCACCGGCTGACCTCCTGCAGAGCAAACAACGAGATTACATCATCTCTCAGCCCTCGAAACACACTAAAGTCAGTGAGGCGCCACACGACACACAGCCCACCTGAATTACAATAGAGACCCCCCACCACCACCACCATCAGGGAGCAGGCGTGTGTAGGCTGAATTAGGGGTGGGATTTAGGACTTACAATATGTCACAATGTGCTCCACCATGATGACAAACACTTTCAGTCAAAAGTTTTAGAACATCCCCAGTGTTTTCAGTACTGCACTGGCAGCGCTGCATCTGCAGTCAAACCTGCAGACCCAAGTCTGCTCCAGAGCCAAGCTGCTGGGCTACAAGCTGTGGTCATATGAGCCGCCCATCACACACACACACACACGCTGCTGTTGACTCTCAGAAATTGGTCTTCTGATGCTGTTGTGGATTTAAGTGGGGCGGACCTCTTCCTGTACCGAACTTCTTCGGTTTCCTCCAGTTTCCGAGAGTCTTCTGACAGTGTAGGAGACAGTCCTCACCTCTCTCTGGCTTTATCTGGAGTTCCAAGAAAAGAGCTCCACTGTTAGGAGTTAGAACTGTGGTTCTGTGTTGACATGTACATTTACAGCATTTATCAGACGTTCTTCTCCAGAGCGACTTACAGAAGAGCTTCACTATCACTCAGAAAAGACCTTTATCTAATTTATAAAGACTAGAATCCAGAAGATCCTCTAATCTTAGACTCTACTAAATACAGAAGTCAGTCTGGAGACACAGTCCTCCACACACTCTACACTCTGCACACTCAGTCCTCTCAGAAGAGGAGGGTCTTCAGTCTGGGTTTGAGGACAGCGAGCGTTGGACTCTGCTGGTCGGACACCCAGGGGAAGTTCGTTCCACCACTTCGGTGCAGGACAGTAAAAAGTCTGGACGCTCGTCTTCCGTGGATCTTAAAGGATGGCGGGTCGAGCCGAGCCGTACTTGAAGCTGGAAGGGCTCTCGGTGCAGATCAGGCTTTTGACCATCGCCATCAAGTACGGAGGGGCTGGCTGGACCAGTCTTGGCTTTGTAGGCCAGAGTCAGGGGGTTGAATCTGGTGTGGGTAGCAGCTACAGGAAGCCAGTGAAGAGAGAACACAGCAGAGGAGGAGGAGCTGAACATGGCAGAACTGGATCAACTGCAAGGGGCTGATGGTATGCAT
Source organism: Salminus brasiliensis (assembly GCF_030463535.1). Taxonomy (NCBI): domain Eukaryota; kingdom Metazoa; phylum Chordata; class Actinopteri; order Characiformes; family Bryconidae; genus Salminus; species Salminus brasiliensis. Next base: position 2,297,659 of record NC_132887.1, read on the forward strand.
AGGAAGACCAGCCAGAAGGTTGAGCAGTGTGAATGTGCAGTGCTGGGTAAATACAATTTTTCCTTTACAGCTTATTTTCTAGTTTTGATGAAAGCTCTGCCAGTTCACTGATTACCATTTACCATTTAAGGTCACTGGGCTTGAGTATACTACACTGTTACTGGATGCAAGCTGGACTCACTGAATTAATGTCAATAAAAGCTGAAAAACACCACGTCCACCACAGTCTGCTGCAGCACATCATCAGATCTGCAGAGAATACCAGCAGTGCTCAAACATCCCTCCCTGCTGGACCTGCACACGGCCAGAGAAAATTATTCCTGACCCATCACACCCTAGTCATAACCTGTTTCAGCTCCACCCCTCAGGGAAGGTGCTTCAGTCAACCAGACTGCAGTGAGGCTTCTTCCCTCACGCATCACACTATTACCATTACTGCACATAAGAAGTCCTGTAGTGCTCCCATTTACACCAGTGAACCTCCTGCTATTATTTTAAATCATTTATTTCAAATGTATTATTGTATTATACTGTGAATTATTCAGGGTCCATGAATTATGTAGAATCAGCAGTTTATTATTATTTAACTATTATTGAAAATTAAGCCTCTATAATTCAGTATCGACTATGGATTATTCAGTATCCCCTTTTATTTACTCAGTATCCACTATAATGTTTTCAGTATCTACTTTAAATTATATAGTATTTACTATGAATTATTCAGTGTCTACTATGAATTATTCAGTATCCACTATGAATTTTTCAGCATCCACTATGAATTATTCAGTATCCACTATGAATTTTTCAGTATCCACTATGAATTTTTCAGCATGCCCTATGAATTATTCAGTATTTCTTATGAATTATTCAGTATCCACTATGCATTATTCAGTACTTATTATGAATTATTCAGTATCCACTATGAATTTTTCAGCATCCACTATGAATTATTCAGTATCCGCTATGAATTATTCAGTCTCCACTATGCATTCTTCAGTATCCACTATAAAGTCTTCACTATCCACTATGAATTATTCAGTATCTACTCTAAATTATTCAGCATCCACTATGAATTATTCAGCATCCACTATGAATTATTCAGTATCACTATAAATTATTCAGCATCCACTATGAATTATTCACTATCCACTATGAATTATTCAGTATCTACTCTAAATTATTCAGCATCCACTATGAATTATTCAGTATCCAATATGAATTATTCAGCATCCACTATGAATTATTCACTATCCACTATGAATTATTCAGTATCTACTCTAAATTATTCAGCATCCACTATGAATTATTCAGTATCTACTTTAAAGTTCTACTTCAAATGATTCAGTATCTACTGAAGCATAAAGTTAAGCTGAGTCTAGCTTTACAGTTAAGAGTGTAAAAAACTGAAGCGTCAACCTAAATTCAGACCCTTAGAGTGATTAGAGTGACGTTAATTAACCCCATAACCTGTAACGGTCTGTTTGTGGACTCCTGTTTAAATCCATTAGCTTAAATAATTAATCAGGTTTGAATAAAAATCAGGTTTAATAGGTTAAAAGCACTCCACAATCAGTAGGGTTTCAATTTGGGCATCATATCCCACAATATTAGTCATATAAAAATACAGCTCCTACCTCTAAAGACAACCTAGGAAGTCAGCCTATGTCCTCAGTCAGTAAATCCACAGCAGTGACCACAGAGAGAGGCTGGAGCGCGGTCCTGTCTGACGCGCTGGTCTGATCTACTGGCCGAGCGCTGCTGGTCAGCATTAGGCCTCATTAGCGGCAGCACTCTGCCATGCCTGACCATGTGACTTTCCGCCAAACACAAGCCTGTTTTTCAGCGAGCGTGTGATTACAGGCCTCCAGTCATTTCTCTATTGTGAACAAACTTCGCTGTGCACCCGTCCCAGCCAGGCAGTCTATAAATAGGCCTGGGTTTAATTCCCTAAATCCAGGGTTGCATCACTGCGTGTGTAATCCTGTCGGAGGCTCTGGAAATACCTGGCGCAGAGTGAGTGGGCCAGAGTGGGCCGTATGGAGGAGTGGGTCAACACAGCACCGGCTGCTTCGTTTAGCTGCACCTTTCAGCCGCTGCTGCCACCTCAAGCAAGAAACTCAGCAATTAAACACCAGCTCTGTACACACACACACACACACACACACACACACACACACACACACACACACACACTCTTATATGCAAACACAAGCCTGCCCTCACTCTCCCTCATAGCTTATCACCCCCCTCTCTCTCTTTTAGACACTCTGTGTTTCTCTTCCAGGCTCCATGTTTATCAGTAGGGGGTCTTGCAGCCTTTTTACCCCCTGTAGAGTCCAGACATGCCTGCAGCCGCTAGCTTTGCCCAAGTGTAATTTTTTTAAAGGGCCCATATTCCAGAAAAACAAACGGTCCTTACTTCTATGTACACTATACTTCCAAATGACAATAGAATAGGACTCTCTGGAGCAGATCAACATCATGACCCTATTGGCTTCATGCAGCCTAATGCCAGGCGTGGGCTAGAGGGGTATAATAAAGCCCCCCAGCATTGAGGAGCTGTGGAGCAGCTGAAGAACTGTTCTCTGGAATGATGGTGGTGGAGCTCCATCCAGTACTTTTGGGATGAGTTGGGAAGGTTGGGGATGATGAGGTGGGGTGGTGATCAATCATCCAACATCCTGACCTCACTAACACTCTTCTTGTTGCTGAATGCAATCAAACCCTCACAGCAATGCTCCTCCAAAGTATGTTTTCTGTGCATTAGAGACGATTCTTCTGATTCGACTCACTGGCCACTTTATTAGAAACCCCTAACTTGTGCTTCAACTCACTGGCCACTTTATTAGAAACACCTACCTTGCGCTTGTTTCCACTCACTGGCCACTTTATTAGAAACACCTACCTTGTGCTTCCACTCACTGGCCACTTTATTAGAAACACCTACCTTCTGCTTCCACTCACTGGCTACTTTATTAGAAACACCTACCTTGTGCTTGTTTCCACTCACTGGCCACTTTATTAGAAACACCTACCTTCTGCTTCCACTCACTGGCCACTTTATTAGAAACCCCAACTTTGTGTCTCCACTCACTGGCCACTTTATTAGAAACCCCAACTTTGTGTCTCCACTCACTGGCCAATTTATTGGAAACACCTTATGTTGTACAGAGGCTCTGTGGTCTAAAAATGACCACTGATGAAGGTCAAGAGGACATCTACTGCAAAACTGACCATCAGCAGATTGGCTACAGTGCACTCCTACAGCCTGCTCTGCTGAGTCTCAGGTAGACGCTCAGGCAGGTCAGTGGTGGGAAGACCAATTACTCTCAAAGACGATTACGGTTACGTAAGGCCGGGGTCCAGCAGCGCTGAGCCAGGGTATGTGTGTCATGGAAAGCAGGGCCTGTCTCTGATAGGACAGGAATCTTCACAGCGAGGGGGCTGGCGCTGGAACAGGAATCTGGCAAGTGTCAATGTTTTTGTCCCCAGTAAAGCAGAGCCAGTTCGGACAGCGTGTGCTGAAGGGACTCAATGTGTCCAAAAGTTTGTGGACATCTATCCACCCAGTGTTCTTCAGAAATCAAGTGTACTAATAGGGAGTTCATCCCACTTTACTGCAGTAACAGCCTCTACACTTCCGGGAATGCTTTACACTGGATGTTGGAACATTGCTGTGAGGAGGATTTGATTGCATTCAGCCAAATAAGAGCATCAGTGAGGTCAGAAATTGATGCTGAGTACTGAACTCATCTCAAAGGTTAGGTGGAATTTGATTTCATCATTCCAGAGACCACAGTTCCACAATGCCAGGGGGCTCATACCCATCTATTCCATGCTTAGCACTGGGTACAGTGACCAGAGCATCTTGTTCTATTGGTCAGAGACTTGTTGTGTCACCATTGGTGGACCTTCAAGGCAGTTTCGCTCAGACTGAACCCCCTATTGTCCCCACCCTGGACGTATTGTTGAATCTAAGGCACGTGTGAGTGTCCTGAAGGTGACTCCGGTGGCCCCGTTACTCACCCTGCTCACTGGCCTTGGCAGGTGGATCCTCGCGCCGCAGGTAAAACCTCACCTCCTGCCTCCTCTGACCCCATTTCTGCAGGTGTTCAAGCATCGGATGATCCAAAGGGATCTTTCTCTCTGCAAATACGAGAAAACACGCGTTTAGTCTCACTTAAAGAGCGACCCACTTTTACACGCACATCGTCACTGCCAGCTTGTACCTCCATTTTTGGCATTTTATGAAGAAGGACCACACCAAAACCCCTCCTCTCCATTACCACACACACTCTGAAACCGGTCCTCAGTGCAGCTTCTACAGCCTCCCATCAACACACCATCCAGCTTCTCGGACCCTGGTCCTGCAAATTGCTTTTTGACATAATGTGAATCCGGCAATTGTTCTTTACATAGTGTCAAAAGTTTGTGATGAATGGACCAATAGAAATGACCCAGAATAAAACCGTGTTACAATGACTTCCATTTAAAATGAAGGATATTGTCCTTCTATTGTAAAAAACTTTTTAAGATGCAATATTTTTGCTTGACGATGTGATGACACTGTAATACAATATCTGGACATGGGAAACTTCATGTTAAATTAAATTTAGTCTCAATATGTAATATTTTGTTTGATTTTTGTTTTGTTTGATTATTTAACCTATTTCTAGACAGAAGTTTACATATATATATTAAAAAAAAATAATAATAAAATATATATATATATTTATATATGTATGTGTGTGTGTATAGTTTAATATATATATATTATAAGTTTAATTTTCTTAAAAGTTTAAAACTACTAATAAGATTTTATAAGAATTATGGGAACAAAGTAAAAAAAACACTGTAGACATTATTCAGATTATATGTTAGATTAGATTAGATTAGATATTTTGACATAAATCCTTAGATATACTTTTGCTGTCGAATTTTAGAGATACAAGATTTTTGCATACCAGGAATGATACACACTGTAAACTACACTTTCAAAATTTAATATAATCAAAGATACGTTTTCTTTCACTGGAGAAAATTTAGCTTATTTCAAAAGTTTAAAAATGAATAACTATTAAGGCATATTTTAAGGATTTCTTAGAATCATGGGAACAAAGTTAAAAAAAGGTCTAGAAAGTATTCAGATTATAGATTAGATTAGATTAGGTATGAGGGGAATCTTAGATATATAATCAGATATAATTTTGTTATACACTGCAAACTGTGATATCTGGAGAAGGGAAATCAACTTGTTAAATGTAGTCTAAATATTGAATATTTCTTATTTTGAGATTGTTTAAGATTATTTAACCTATTTTTAGACAAGGTTTACATGTAATTATATAATCATAAATATATATATATTGTTTTTTATTATTAATGATTTTTATGGGAAGAATTATGGGAAAAAATAAAACAAAAGTCTAGAAATAAATCAGATGTCAAAATTAGATCAGATATTTTGACATGAACCTTTAGATATAAGAAGCAAATTCCTTGTTCCTACACTTATTGGCCATTTTATAAGAAACACCTACCCTATAGGTGCGCCTTGTGCGTAGATGTTGCAGACTGTAGGTGCTAAATGTTTAAAACTTGTCTATCAGTGTGAAGGGACCACCACAGGACCATCACAACACTACAATGTCAATAGTACCAACCAGGGCCTGGCTGAGAATGGACCACCAGCCCCATAAACTGACCAAAGAGAGAGGGGGCTGATAAACTGTGCAGCAACAGATGGACTATACAGACGTTTCTGATATTATGGCCAATGCGTGTGTGTATAAGGTAATAAATGGAATGAGCTGGAGACTCAGTGTATTATAAGCTCACTCCCCTCCAATATGGACCATAACCACCTGATGCATATTAAAATAATCATAGCTGATTTATGGCCGTCCTCGCTGGCTCTTAAGACTAAAAAAGACGTGGTTTTTATAGATGCTGGTAGATCTGGTCGAGAATCTAGGGCGAGCGCAGCGCAGCAGCAGCGTGCCAAAGAACCGCCCGATTGAAAAGGTCTGGTTCTCCTTCCTGAAGGCTAACCTAGCCGAAATAGTCCAGACTGGTCTCACCATGAAGTGTGTGTAGGTCACTGCAATAACAGGCCTGTAGGGGTCACATAAACAAGCCTTAGGGCCCTGAGACGTCCTGACCCACTTACTGCTACACACTGCGTAGGACACACACGGACAAGGACAGTGTTGTTGTGTGACAGACAGCGCTATTCTCTGAGGGAGCAGCCCAATGAACGCCCCGGTTCAGAGCTATTAGCGGTGAAAGAGATCCGAGCTGCGTGTCTTTTCCAGGCCGTCATTACAGCGCACCTCATTCAGAGACACGTCAACACTTCAGAAACACACTCTTTGTATCTAGGCTCATTGGCCAGTTTATCAGAAACACCTCCCAGCCCTTTTCTCTTACACAACCACACAATGAGAAGACACCTGGTGGCATTTAGGGCCTACAATGCACTGAAAAGGTGCTTGCCCCCTACCAAAACCTGGTAAAGACCCTGAGAGTGTCAAAAATCCAGTTCAGGACCAGGTCGCTTTTGGCTGGTATCTGGTTTCAGATGGTCAAGGGGGTTGAAAAGCTGGTCGTTTAGATGTAAACAAGATAACCAGCTTTTGACCAGAGTAGTGTATGTTGCATTTGATGCTGGTCATGCTTGTCAACCAGCTTGGTCATATTGGTCATGCGGACTGAACAGCTTGGTGATGCTGGTCAACTAAATTGGTGATACTGGTCATGCTAATTAACCAGCTTAGTTGCACTGGTCGTGCTTGTAGACCAGCTTGGGGATGCTGGTCGTGCTTGTAGACCAGCTTGGGGATGCTGGTCATGCTGGTTGACCAGCTTGGGGATGCTGGTCATGCAGATTGACCAGCTTGGTGACGCTGGTGATGCTGGTCATCCAGATTGCTGATACTGGTCATGCTTGTCAACCAGCTTGGTCATATTGGTCATGCGGCCTGAATAGCTTTGTGATGATGGTCAACTAAATTGGTGATACTGGTCATGCTAATTAACCAGCTTAGTTGCACTGGTCGTGCTTGTAGACCAGCTTGGGGATGCTGGTCATGCAGATTGACCAGCTTGGGGATGCTGGTCATGCAGATTAACCAGCTTGGTGACGCTGGTGATGCTGGTCATACAGATTGCTGATACTGGTCATGCTCATTGACCAGCTTGGTTGTGCTGGTCATGCTGGTTGACCAGCTTGGTCATATTGGTCATGCGGACTAAACAGCTTGGTGATGCTTGTCACACTTGACCAACCTGGTCTTATGTTGGTCAACCAGCTTGGTGATGCTGGTCAACCAACTTGGTGATACTGGTCATGCTCGTCGACCAGCTTGGTTGCACTGGTCATGCATGTCAACCAGCTTGGTGATGCTGGTCATGCAGATTGACCAGCTTGGTAATCCTGGTTATGCTGGTCGTCCAGCTTGGTGATGCTGGTCATGCTGGTCGTCCAGCTTGGTGATGCTGGTCACCCAGATTGGTGGTGCTGGTCATGCTAATCAACTAGCTTAGTCATACTGGTCATGCTCATTGACCAGCTTGGTCATATTGGTCATGCAGATTGATCAGCTTGGTGATACTGGTCATGCTAATCAACCAGCTTAGTCATACTGGTCATGCTGGTCGACCAGTGTGGTTAAGCTGGTCATGCTTATCAACCAGCTTGGTGATGCTGGTTATGCTGGTTGACCAGACTGGTCATATTGGTGATGTGGACCGACCAGCTTGGTGATGCTGGTGATGCTGGACAACCAGATTGGTGATGCTGGTCATCCAACACAGTGAAACTGGTCATGCTAATCAACACGCTTAGTCATACTGGTCATGCTTGGTGATGCTTGTCACACTTGACCAGCCTGGTCTTATGTTGGTCAACCTGCTTGGTCATGCTGGTGGTCTAGTTTGGAAAGGTTGATTATGCTAGTAGACCAGCTGAACCGTCAAAAATAAACGAACCAAGACCAGCGTAGGGTTTCAAAGCTTTATAAAAACTCCAGCCAACAATCAGCAGCTACAGGCTCATCTAAGCAGCTGCTGATCACTCTGAACATTAACACAAAGCAGGAGAAGATAGTGGAGAAGATAGAAACGGCAGCTTTCAGGAATGGTGGAGATCGAGGCTGAAAACCCTTAGAGGGAACTGCCCTTAGGATTGACTGACAGTTTCGGGAAGACTTTCAGCAGGCTGTGGAGTGCACTAATATGAAGAGTTGTGGATGCGCTTCTGAGGCCTCATTTCTTACCGTTTCCTCTCCACACTTCAGCGAGGTGGCAGCCGCTCTCCCCGGCCACCTTACAGAACTCCACCACGTCTTTACACAGCGTCTCCGTCGTGATGGGCACCTCCGTCAGCAGCTGCTCGTTATCGCTCAGAAACACTGGGATGATCATCTGGGAAAGGAACAAGACATACACTATATTGACAAAAGTATTGGGACACCTGCTCATTCATTGTTTCTTCTGAAATCAAGGGTATTAAAAAAAAGAGTTGATCCTGCTTTTGTTGGAGTAACTGTCTCTACTGCCTTTCTACTAGATTTTGGAGGAGCATTGCTGTGAGGATTTGATTGCATTGAGCAACAAGAGCGTTGGATGATCACCACCTCACCTCAATATCAACTCATCCCATAAGTATTGGATGGAGTACCACCATCATTGCAGAGAACACAGTTCTTCCAATGGGGGGATTTATACCCCTCTAGCCCACGCCTGGCATTAGGCAGCATGGTGCCGATAGCTTCATGATGTTTATCTGCTTTAGAGAGTTATCCTATTCTATTGGCTGAACTTCTCTACAAGGACTAGACAAGCTGTGAGTATGCATTTGCACATCTGTGTCAGCAATGAATGCGAAGGTAGCTGAGCACATTCATTAGAAGAGGTGTCCGCAAACATTTGGACATGCTGAAAAACTGAACGAGATGGAGCTCAAGTCGATAAGATTAGACAGCCCAACTTTCAGATGTGATTTAGGGCCCCAAGAACAGCTCCAGCTGCGTCACTCTCAGACCAATAATCTTAACTCTACCCAGAAGTACAGGAGTTATATAACACCCCCCTACACACACACACACACACACAACACACACACACACACACACACACACAACACACACGCAACACGCCAATCTCAGGCAACTTTTAAGATCTTTCCAGGGGGTCCCTCACAAAGAAGCTTTACACACACGGCTCAGGGAGCTGCGTTAAGCTGTGGCCACAAATCTAGCGAGTGAACCTGGCAAGTCAGCAGCCCGGTCACAGATTTAAGAGACCATGAGAGTTTGAGGATTTGGGAAAATGTGTTTCCACTTTTGGAAAAAAACGCTTTGCTGCTCCAAAGCTCACCCCTAGGATAAAGGAAATCCTAAAATTCTCAAACCAGGAGACACGTGCACACATTCCCATTCTCCTAATGCGTTTAATGCAGGGGTAGTGCTGTTAGTTCTATCAGTACTAGCAGAACTATCAGTAATCTACTGATTATTTTAAAATCAGAGCTTTAAACAAGGTCAGACTATAAAAATAAACTTAACTGAGCAACACTAGAGATGGTATATTGGTATATATGGGTATATATGGGTATGGATATGTATGGATGGATATGGATGGGTATACATAATGATGGTATAGATGGGTATGGAGCGGTATATATGGGTATGCTTGAATATGGATGGGTATACAAGGGGATGTATAGATGGATATGTATGTGTATATATGGGTATAGATAGGTATAGATGGATATGTATAAGTATGTATGGGTATATATGGGTATATATGGACATGGATGGTATGTATGGATATGGACGGTATACATGAGGATGGTATAGATGGATATGTATGAGTATTTATGGGTATATATGGGTATGTATGGATATGGATGGTATGTATGGATATGGACGGTATACATGAGGATGGTATAGATGGATATGTATGAGTATTTATGGGTATATATGGGTATGTATGGATATGGATGGGTGTGTTTGGATATGAATGGGTATGTATGGACATGGATGGTATGTATAGATATGGATGGTACATGAGGATGGTATAGATGGATATGTATGAGCATATATGGGTATATATGGGTATGTATGGATATGGATGGGTATGTATGGATATGGATGGGTATACAAGGGGATGTATATATGGGTATGTATGGGTATGTATGGACATGGACGGTATGTATAGATATGGATGGTATACATGAGGATGGTATAGATGGATATGTATGGGTATATATGGGTATGTTTGGATATGGATGGGTATGTATGTGTATGTATGTACATGGATGGCATGAATGGATATGAACAATTTACATGGGGACGGTATAGTTATATATATATATATATGGATATAGATGGGTATGGTTGGGTAAGTATGTGTATTTATGGGTATGGATTGGCATGATAGATGGGTACAGATAGATATGGATGGGTATAGTGTGGAAATAGATGGTATGGGTGGTATACTGTAGATTGGTATAGATGGGTATGGATGGTATAGATTGGTAAAGGTGAGTAAAAATTGTATAAATGGGTATGAATGGGTAGAGATGGGTATGGATGGTATGGATTGAAAATAGCATAACTGGCCCTAGTGCAGCCTTTTTTCCATACAGACTGTCTCTAGTTTACAGAGGTTGGCACATCTTCCACTGAGGAGAATATGCTCTGCATATATGTTAGTGTTAATGAACTCGATAATCAACATTAGCCATATTGCAAATCCCTAACAGAAGCTCTGCCTCCTCGACACACTGTTCATATTAGTTAATACACAGGTTTTCTACTGTTTAGTTGAATATCAGCCAGTAAAGCCCTGTTCACTAAAATTATAGCCATCTGTTTTAAGTCATATTTTCCGATATCATCAGTAATCCGAAATGTAACCTTCTTAAACTCTGGATCAGTATCTGTATATTTTCACATTGGTCAGGCCTTAATGCTCAGGACATATAAAACCGAGACATCTGATCACCCTGCCTTAACAGGACTTAGAAATCCAGACATTTGGGCAGCCTGTGTAATTTATAACACTGTTGAAAAATAAACCCAATGGCCTCTCCTCCAGCTCCTCTTCACTTCACTGAAAAACCTAAACACATCAGTCCCATAAACAAGCCCAAATTCCACCCACACCCGCAAGCGGAATGAAGAGGCCTTCCCAAGACGTAAAGCAATCGCTCCAGACGCGCAGGGCCAGATTGAGAGGAGAAATTCTGTAAGGGTTGGATTACAGGCCGAGCTATAATAATCTGATTAGAAAGGGGGTGTAAACGTGCATGCGTGTGGCCAAGAAGCAGAAACCACTGCCCGAGCTGAAGCCAAATAAATCCACAGAGGGAAATGCTCTTGTCATCTGCAGTGAGGGAAGTAATCCCTGTCTGGAATTCTGCCTGGAGTTCAACCGACACAAGGAGGTTTCAAATAAAAACAGTCCAGCCCAAAAAAAGCCTCATCCCACCAAAGCCTTATCCAAGCAGCTCTTCTCCCAGGCCTCAGCTGGAGCCTCCAGACTGCAGATTGATTTTGGGGAGCTTAGCGAACGCAGTTGGTCACGTCTTTCTAAAATCCCCTTCGTTCCTTTTGTCCCTCTCCACAACTTCACAACAGTGCTATACATTCTCAGACCAGCTCATACTCAAGTGTAAACTAGAGAAAGACACACAACACCCACTTCACAGAAGAGGGACAACCATTCACGGCATGCGGATTATTAGCAAGACAAACAGACGTCAATTTAAGAAGATATTTCAATATGATCTAATTTTCTATCTAATTTGTTCATTAGCAGCTTATATTAGCTTTACATTGTATGATATATACATATAATATTATATAATACAATAAATTAATAACATAACAGAACCAGGATAACAGAAAAGGAATATGAATCTCCAACACACTTTCACTCACTGTACCACAAGCCCAAATTAATGCAGGGGTCAGAAAGGTCAAATTCCCCAAATCTCCTCTCTCCAGTGTCAAACCAGTCTGGCTATTTTAAGCAACTGCACAAGCCCACAAGTGCCTAAAGTCCTAAACATGGCATCTCTTCCCTAGTTCAATAGCCTGCCACCACTCCAGACTATCGACTCTTCAGCCCACTTGCCCTCCATCCGTCTAACCCTCCAGCCATCCATCCCTCACCTCGAGCCTGCCAGCCCAAAAGCCTCCCAGTTCACCGTACTTTTAGTCTGCTGGCTCCTAAAATACTCTCAGGTCCACTAGCCTTCTTTCCCAGCAATCCTCCAGACCCCAAACACCTTCCAGTACACTAGACCTTTAGTCTCCCAGCCCAACAGCCCTCTAGTCAACCAGCTCTCAGTCTGCTAGACTTTAAGTCTGTCAGCTCCCAAATGACCCTCACATCCACTAGCTGCCGGTCCAAAGCACCTCCTTCAAGCCAAGCAGCCCTCCAGCCAACCATTCAAGCCTAGTAGATCTCTGGGTTGCTAGTTCCCAGCCCACTAGCCCTACATCCCACTAACCTTGCAGATAGCCTTCCCTCAAGCCCTCCAGCCCAAAAGGCTTCCAACCTCGCCAAGCTCCAAGTTACCCTCCCAGTCCAATTAACCTTTTAGTCAAGCAGTCCACTAGCTCTATGACCTGTAACCCCTTCAGTTGACCAATATACTCAGTCCAATAGTCCTCCAGACCACCATCTCTCTAGCCAATGTGTCTTCTAGCCTAATGACCCTTCAGCTGCTCTTTTCACTGCATTTAAGTCCTCTAGACCGTCAGCCAATTATACGTCCAGCCAATCAGCCCAACACAGCCCAATACGTCCAACACAGGACAAAAAGCCATCCAGTTCTACAGATGAAGTTCTGACTTCCCAGAACAGCTCAGACACATGCAAATGAGAGCCATCCAGGCCTCTGGACCTCAATAACCCTTCAACCCTTCACCTTAGCGGACACCTTGGGCTTCCCGTCCTCCTTCTTTTGGGTCCGTCCTCTCTTCTGCAACCACGGTCTGGCCTTGGACGTGCTGACCAGGCTGCGGAGAACCATGCTAACAAACCGCTTCATGGAGTCCTGGAGGGAAGGCAAGAGGAGCCGGAGAGAGCCGGCCACCACCAAATTTCACAGGGACATTCCCTCTCTTTCCCCCTCTCCCTCCCTCTCTCTCTCTCTCTCTTTCTCTGACGGAGGGTGCCTGCCTGTCTGTCTGTGAGCTCGTAAGTGCAGGCACTAAGAGAGAAGTTGAGGCAGAGGGGTTAGGGGGTGGTCAGCGCATGGAGGGGGGGGGGGGCAGTGGGGGTGTGTTTTGGGGCGTCTGCATCACACAGCTCTGTCCCCGTGACGTTCCTCAGGTCAGGCAGAGGTGCTAAAGACAGATAAGAGACGCCTGGCGACAGTAAAAAGGCTGCTCTGCTGATAGCAATAAATAAATAAACACTACACACACACACACACACACACACACACACACACACTGATACTTGAAGAGCAGAGCACATATCAGATTAATTTATGTGGATGCTAACAAATGTGGCCACAGCAAAATATGTCAACTTTGTACAGGCAGACAGTCAAACATTAATATCCAGTATAAAGCTCTAATAACATTAATATCTAGTATGAAGCTCTAATAACATTAATATCCAGTATGAAGTTCTAATAACATTAATATCCAGAATGAAGCTCTAATAGCATTAATATCCAGTATGAAGCTCTTATAACATTAATATCCAGTATGAAGCTCTAATAGCATTAATATCCAGTATGAAGCTTTAATAACATTAATATCCAGTATGAAGCTTTAATAACATTAATATCCAGTATGAAGTTCTAATAACATTAATATCCAGAATGAAGCTCTAATAACATTAATATCCAGTATGAAGCTCTAATAACATTAATATCCAGAATGAAGCTCTAATAACATTAATATCCAGTATGAAGCTCTAATAACATTAATATCCAGAATGAAGCTCTAATAACATTAATATCCAGTATGAAGCTCTTATAACATTAATATCCAGTATGAAGCTCTAATAGCATTAATATCCAGTATGAAGTTCTAATAACATTAATATCCAGAATGAAGCTCTAATAACATTAATATCCAGAATGAAGCTCTAATAACATTAATATCCAGTATGAAGCTCTAATAACATTAATATCCAGAATGAAGCTCTAATAACATTAATATCCAGTATGAAGCTCTAATAACATTAATATCCAGAATGAAGCTCTAATAACATTAATATCCAGTCTGAAGTTCTAATAGCATTAATATCCAGTATGAAGTTCTAATATCATTAATATCCAGTATGAAGCTCTAATAGCATTAATATCCAGTATGAAGCTCTAATAACATTAATATCCAGTCTGAAGTTCTAATAGCATTAATATCCAGTATGAAGTTCTAATAGCATTAATATCCAGTATGAAGCTCTAATATCATTAATATCCAGTATGAAGCTCTAATAGACAGTATATTTTTCAGAATCTAATAACACTGTTACTTTATTATATCAATGCTATTTAATTGATATGAAAAGTGATTCCAGAGTTTGAACAGTAGTGTATTGATCAGGTACTCATGAAGAGTAGTGAGATGACTTGGTATGTGATTGGTCAGGGTCAGAGTTAGGATTAGGTCCTGCAGTCATAGTGGACTCTGCTGCCCGGCGGCTCGCTCTCGTCCCTCGGTGTGTTCGCTCGGCTCAGACTGTGCGGTGGACAGCGAGGATTCGCTCATTCCAAAGAAGGAGGCACGTGTGTGCCAGAACGCGACGGCCTGTCAATAATAAATCGTGAGATGCAGACAGGGCTGTCTGAGCGGCTCTGAGGCTGGAGTCAGTTTAGACTAACTGAGCTGTACAGTATACACTGTTAAACACACACACACACACACACACACACACACATTAAAAGAAAGACCACCTTTGTCGACCTTAAAGTGAACCTATGTGTTCATTTTAATATTAATATTAATGTGTTCAGCTTTTTAACACCAGTATGGGCTCCAGGTTCGAGCTAGGCATTAACAAGTATGAAGCTCTCATAACATTAATATCCAGTATGAAGTTCTAATAACATTAATATCCAGTATGAAGCTCTAATAACATTAATATCCAGTATGAAGCTCTAATAACATTAATATTCAGTATGAAACTCTAATATCATTAATATCCGGTATGAAGCTCTAATAACATTAATATCCAGTATGAAGTTCTAATATCTTTAATATCCAGTATGAAGCTCTAATATCATTAATATCCAGTATGAAGTTCTAATAACATTAATATCCAGTATGAAGCCCTAATAACATTAATATCCAGTATGAAGCTCTAATAACATTAATATCCAGTATGAAGCTCTAATAACATTAATATCCAGTATGAAGTTCTAATGGCATTAATATCCAGTATGAAGTTCTAATGGCATTAATATCCAGTATGAAGCTTTAATATCATTAATATCCAGTATGAAGTTCTAATAACATTAATATCCAGTATGAAGCTCTAAAAACACCAGTATGTGCTCCAGGTTCGAGCTTGGCATTAACCCAGTGTTGTTTTTTGACAGATATGTGAGTAAAATTGCATTTTACTGCATTTACTCGTATCTTTCTGGCATTTGAGTCCAACGTCAAAATACAAAATAACAATACAAGGAACTCGAAATGCAGCGCAGTGACCATACAACATCGACAATGCTAGACCAGGACCAGAGCAAACACAGGGGTATAACAGCGCAAGACACAAACAGGAACACCTGGAGAGGATAACGAGGGGGCAGGTGGGAACACTAATGACGGGGCGGGGCTAGGGGGCAGAGACAAGAACACTAAATGTGCTAAAGAGGACATGGGAAACCCAACCGAAACACAGACCCAGTCCAGACCAGAACCAGAAAACACAAAAGCAAGACTGAGGCATGTTACATTAGGAACGGTTGGTGAATAAGACTTAGTGTTTACCTTAAGATCCTTTATTATGTTTAATTAATAATATCATAATTACATTACATTATTATATAATATAATTTTATTATACTATACTTATTATATTCCTAATATCCGTTAAATATGATAATATGATGATTCACAGTGGATAGTAAATCATTCATAACAGACACTGAATAATTCACAGTGGATACTGAATTATCTAAAGTAGACACCTGAATAGTTCATTTAGGATACAAAATAATTCATAGTGGATACTGAATAATTTATAGTAGATACTGAATAATTCATAGTGGATACTGAATAATTCACAATAGACATTAAATAATTCATAGTGGATACTGAATAATTCATAGTAGATACTGAATAATTCATAGTGGATGCTGAAAAATTCATAGTAGATACTGAATAATTCATAGTGAATACTGAATAATTCATAGTGGATACTAAATCATTCACAATAGACATTAAATAATTCATAGTGGATACTAAATAATTCATAGTGGATACAGGATCATTTGAAATATATACTGAATGATTTAGTACTTATTAATTTATTCTCAGTTTCAGACTGAAATGTTAAAATTAAGTCCTGATTTATTATATATATATATATATTCCTAAAGTGTATTCGTTTATTATTTTTCTAAGGAACGCTTTTGTAAATCCGGCCCTTGGTGCTTACTTGGCAATGAACAGTGACCGTATGCTCACACACACGTCCAGGAGGAGGTAGACTGTGTGTGTAATGATGATATCTCGACCTTTTACTTTGTGCTAAATATGTTTTTTTTTATATTATCAGTGTGAGTCTGGAACGCTCTCGACTGTGCAGGATGTTTATGCTGGTGTGTGTGTGTGTGTGTGTGTACGCAGTATCACTAGATAGCGAGTTCCAGTGTGCAACTATCTCATCTCCTCAGAGCAGGACAGTCTGTTTTAGGGCATGTCCCATAATGCACTGCCACAGTGGGCACATTGTGAACAGTCCCCTGATTTACTGTCCTGTCTCTGAGTGTCGAACTGTCAATAGTGTGTCCAAGGCAACCGCTGGCGCTACAGAAACATGTGTGTTCCCCTCTGTAACGCCGGGGCTGGCCGGAGTGAAGTGAGCTTAATGGTGGTAAACAATCCCCTCCATCTTCGGAGCTCTAAACGCCTCTGACAGCTTCCCTTTCTAATGGCTGAGGCGTCGGCCCAGCAGGCCTCGACACACACTCCGCACATCTCCGCTGTAACGGCGGGGAACGAACAGGCAGTGTGTGGGAGGGGGGATAGGTTTATTTCCTGCAGATTTTATGGTTTGTGTCTTATTCAGTCCTCCCAGTGGATGGTGGGTGGATAGCGGAGTCAAGAGAAGCTCGGGGGTTTAACCCTTTACACGCTGCACTGAATGCACTTCATTAACATGTACTCAATCTCTACATTAACAAAACACTGTGTATCAGCACAGCTGTGTGATCCAGCTCCCTCACTGCTGGGAAACACATTTCTGATGTGGTGTAGTTTATATATATATTTGAATGAAGTAAATTCAGGGCACGTGTTTCTATTTTAGCACACTTTATAAAATCTGAATAATCCACAGTAAATACAGAATACTTCATAGTGGACAAATAATTGATAGTACATGGATAACTATACTAGTGCATACTTACTTGTAGATCCTAAATAGTTTACAGTAGTTCCTTAACAATCCATAGTAGACACCGAATAATTCATAGTGGATACAAAGTAATTAATAACAGACAATGATGAATTCATAGTAGATACTAAATAATTCATAGTGGATACTGAATAATTCATAGTAGATACTAAATAATTCGTAGTAGATACTAAATAATTCATAGTGGATACTGAATAATTCATAGTGGATACCAAATAATTTATAGTGGATACTGAATAATTCATAGTGGATACTGAATAATTCATAGTAGATACTAAATAATTTATAGTGGATACTGAATAATTCATAGTAGTTACTGAATAATTCATAGTAGATACTAAATAATTCATAGTGGTAATTCAAAATCAATACTGAATGATTTATTTACTCATTTATTCACAGTACAGACTGAATAGCAAGCTTTATAAATAAGAACTGAATTATAGGTCTGGAGTATAAAAGGGTAAAACACTGAATGTTGCTTCTCTTTTTCTCAATCTAATACAGGGTTAACTCAGAAAGGAAGAAACGGATTGTGAGGCTTTAGGAGGCTTAAAGGCAGAGACAGTATATTGACTGACTTTCTACAATACAGCCCTGCAGAGCACTGAAGACCAACACGAGATAATGGAACCCAGTAGGAGAAGGGGAGGCACTCAGTTCAGTATAAAGTAAGACAGGGACCTAAAGGTAAAGGTATGACATAGTGCTAGAATTTGAGACCCATCAGCAGGTAGAGATATAAAATAGTCTATGAGATATAAAAGTCTAATGTATTTTATGGTAAGTGAGTATTACGACTGAAGTGTGTGTAGAAGTCTCAGAATTCCTATTATCTGAATCTCCTCTTGGTGGCGTAATAGAGCACCACTTTGCAGCAGATCAACTTAAACTCACAGTGAGAGCTAGCCAGGCTAAAGTACAGCTTCCAAACATGGTGGAGGTAGTTTCACACACTGTTACAGTAACTATGATCCCTCTCACATATACATACTGTAGATGTAATGGTGAGTCAGGAGCGTACTGTAGATGTGATGGTGGGTCAGTCAGGAGTGTACTGTAGATGTGATGGTGGGTCAGTCAGGAGCGTACTGTAGATGTGATGGTGGGTCAGTCAGGAGTGTACTGTAGATGTGATGGTGGGTCAGGAGCGTACTGTAGATGTGATGGTGGGTCAGTCAGGAGCGTACTGTAGATGTGATGGTGGGTCAGTCAGGAGTGTACTGTAGATGTGATGGTGGGTCAGGAGCGTACTGTAGATGTGATGGTGGGTCAGTCAGGAGCGTACTGTAGATGTGATGGTGGGTCAGTCAGGAGCGTACTGTAGATGTGATGGTGGGTCAGTCAGGAGTGTACTGTAGATGTGATGGTGGGTCAGGAATGTACTGTAGATGTGATGGTGGGTCAGTCAGGAATGTACTGTAGATGTGATGGTGGGTCAGGAGTGTACTGTAGATGTGATGGTGGGTCATTTAGGAGTGTACTGTAGATGTGATGGTGGGTCAGGAGCGTACTGTAGATGTGATGGTGGGTCAGTCAGGAGCGTACTGTAGATGTGATGGTGGGTCAGTCAGGCGCATACTGTAGATGTGATGGTGGGTCAGTCAGGAATGTACTGTAGATGTGATGGTGGGTCAGTCAGGAGTGTACTGTAGATGTGATGGTAGGTCAGTCAGGAGTGTACTGTAGATGTGATGGTAGGTCAGTCAGGAGTGTACTGTATATGTGATGGTGGGTCAGTCAGGAATGTACTGTAGATGTGATGGTGGGTCAGGAGTGTACTGTAGATGTGATGGTGGGTCAGTCAGGAGTGTACTGTAGATGTGATGGTGGGTCAGGAGCGTGCTGTAGATGTGATGGTGGGTCAGTCAGGAGTGTCCTGTAGATGTGATGGTGGGTCAGGAGTGTACTATAGATGTGATGGTGGGTCAGTCAGGAGTGTACTATAGATGTGATGGTGGGTCAGTCAGGAGTGTACTGTAGATGTGATGGTGGGTCAGGAGTGTACTATAGATGTGATGGTGGGTCAGGAGCGCACTGTAGATGTGATGGTGGGTCAGGAGCGTGCTGTAGATGTGATGGTGGGTCAGTCAGGAGTGTCCTGTAGATGTGATGGTGGGTCAGGAGTGTACTATAGATGTGATGGTGGGTCAGGAGTGTACTATAGATGTGATGGTGGGTCAGTCAGGAGCGTACTGTAGATGTGATGGTGGGTCAGGAATGTACTGTAGATGTGATGGTGGGTCAGGAGTGTACTATAGATGTGATGGTGGGTCAGTCAGGAGTGTACTGTAGATGTGATGGTGGGTCAGGAGCACACTGTAGATGTGATGGTGGGTCAGGGGCGTACTGTAGATGTGATGATGGGTCAGTCAGGAGTGTGCTGTAGATGTGATGGTGGGTCAGTCAGGAGTGTACTGTAGATGTGATGGTGGGTCAGGAGTGTACTGTAGATGTGATGGTGGGTCAGGAGTGTACTGTAGATGTGATGGTGGCTCAGGGTCGTACTGTAGATGTGATGGTGGGTCAGGAGTGTACTGTAGATGTGATGGTGGGTCAGGGGTGTACTGTAGATGTGATGATGGGTCAGTCAGGAGTGTACTGTAGATGTGATGGTGGGTCAGTCAGGAGCGTACTGTAGATGTGATGGTGGGTCAGTCAGGAGTGTACTGTAGATGTGATGGTGGGTCAGGAGCGTACTGTAGATGTGATGTGGGTCAGGAGTGTGCTGTAGATGTGATGGTGGGTCAGGAGTGTACTGTAGATGTGATGGTGGGTCAGTCAGGAGCGTACTGTAGTTGTGATGGTGGGTCAGGAGTGTACTTTAATTGTGATGGTGGGTCAGGAGCGTACTGTAGATGTGATGGTGGGTCAGTCAGGAGCGTACTGTAGTTGTGATGGTGGGTCAGGAGTGTACTTTAATTGTGATGGTGGGTCAGGAGTGTACTTTAATTGTGATGGTGGGTCAGGAGCGTACTGTAGATGTGATGGTGGGTCAGTCAGGAGCGTACTGTAGTTGTGATGGTGGGTCAGGAGTGTACTTTAATTGTGATGGTGGGTCAGGAATGTACTGTAGATGTGATGGTGGTTAGCTGTTCTACTTTGTGGTGTAAAATAAATGGCACAGCAGCCTCACTGATCACTTTTCACTAGTCATAAGTATTTGGACGCAGATATTCTGATGTGTTGCTGGTCTGCTTCAAACAGAACAGAACTGTCCTGAATTTTCCCATTCAGATTATGCGGTTCTAATTGAAGTAATTTATAAATATATCACAGTTTAAATATTTATGAAGATCTTACAAAACTATATTCAGAGTCGTAGTTCTGCAGCATTTCTTTGGAAAGCAGCCGGAACTGCTGTAACACATTAGCATTTAACAAACAGATGCCTCACCCTGTTGCACGCAAACACCAAACTGCAGAACAAACAAGAAGTTACTGTTGAAGACAATGTTTTCCTCTTGTGTCTATGAGACAGAGCTGCACAATAGGGACTTGTCCACTGTGTCCACTGTGTCCACTGTTACTACAGTATTGTCCTTTGTGATACTGGTATCACAGAAGGCTGTAATATGCAAACATCCCTCTCTAACCAATCACAGTGAGGTGTAATGAGGTGTAATTCAATTATACACAACAGTTCTCAACTTCTTTTTTTACTGTGCCTTTAAGTCCAAAAAGTATTCGGACAGCCCTTCTAATGAGTGAACTAGTTTGTATAATCTCCATAGAAAAGCACTACCACCAAAGGACAGGATTCTCTGGAGCAGCCATGGACACATGACCCTCAGGTCAACATGCCCAATGCAGAGCGGGCTAGATACTAAATGTGGGACTGCCGAGCGCTCTGGAATGATGGTGCTCCATCCAATACTTTTGGGGTGAGCTGGAGTGGCAGTTTGGATGAGAAGTATAAACAGACTCCATTCTGACTCCCTATTGGTTTATAAGAGATCCATCACACCTCTCCAGCAGCTCACAGCAGACGTCTGTAGTCTAGTATGAAGACTGTGTCCGTGGCAGAGACTCAAGAGAGCTGCAGTGAAACGTCCCGACTGAGCCCCACATTTACACTCCAATAAAGCTTATTGATCACACGCCTCTGAAGTCTGACTTTCTGCAGCTTTACAGAACTTCTAGACAACGACTCCTCATATTTTCCTCCATGAAGCTCATGTTGATGCTCAGTAGAGCACAGAGACGCTCCTTTAATAGAGCTGATATTACTGAAATGCTTCATTTTCAATGGGCAGATCTGCAGCTGTAACAGGAGCCTAGTGCAGCCCAACATTTTTAACATCAACATTTTAATAGATCATCCTCCTCATTATGGCTTTTAGAGAAATGGGTTTTTGGCGAGGGGGGGGGGGGGGGGGGGGTAGTGCACTATAGACCCCTGTGGCGCAGCCTAAGCTTTCGGCCTTTGTTTTCCTTCCATTACTTTTACTTTTCTATTTGAAGTCGTTCTGAAACCAGTACACAGTATCACAGGGAGAGCTAGCCAGGCTAAAGTACAGCCTCCAAACATGGTGGAGGTAGTTTCACACAGTGTTTCAGCTCATAGTGAGAGCTAGCCAGGCTAAAGTACAGCCTCCAAACATGGTGGAGGTAGTTTCACACACTGTTACAGCTCTGCTGACTCATCTAATAATAACTGCAGAGCTCCAGACCTGCTGCTGGTAAAGCTTCGAGTAAAGGAGGACCAGCTCCATATTAATAATGCTTACAGGTTTAGAATGGGGATGTCATCCAAGCTTCCGTAGTTGGAATGTGTAGGTGTCCCAATACTTTTGTCTACAAGACACAACATACTAATTCAGGCACTCTTTATTTTTACTGTAATGAAGAACAGAGTCAGACAAAGCTAAATGGTCAAAGCTGGCTCTCTAAGCCTTTTGTCTTCACCTGCCATGCAGATAACACTGTCCAGAAAACCAGCCAGCTAACCGAGCAGCAAATCACCGGCTAAGTGCTGCTGGTGCATCTCCATCTAATGAATGTAATGCGACCGGGGGGAGGGGGGGGGGGTGGTGCTGCCAACTGGGCAGACACGGGAGCAGATCTTTCTAAATTAATACAGAAAGTAAGATTAAACTGGCTGCTGCAGTGCCTGCTGGCTCTCTGCCTCCCTACACACGACAGCAGGGAAATGGAACACTGAGTGGCCACTTTATCAGAAACCCCTCTCTTGTAGCTCCACCTGGCTGGTGTACACAGTTTGTCTTAGCCATCCACTAGGGGGTGGTGGACCCACCCTCAACCCAGCAAAAGAGGAAGAGTAGGATGTGGACTAGGAGGAGTATGGAGAAGAGGAAGAGTAGGGCAGGAGAAAGAGGAGAATTTAGAGGAGGAGGAGGAAGAGTAGGGAAAGATAAAGAGTAGAACATAGAGTAGGAAGCCAGACTAAAGTACAGCCTCCAAACATGGTGGAGGTAGTTTCACACAGTGTTTCAGCTCGCAGTGAGAGCTAGCCAGGCTAAAGTACAGCCTCCAAACATGGTGGAGGTAGTTTCACACAGTGTTTCAGCTCGCAGTGAGAGCTAGCCAGGCTAAAGTACAGCCTCCAAACATGGTGGAGGTAGTTTCACACAGTGTTTCAGCTCACAGTGAGAACTAGCCAGGCTAAAGTACAGCCTCCAAACATGGTGGAGGTAGTTTCACACAGTGTTTCAGCTCGCAGTGAGAGCTAGCCAGGCTAAAGTACAGCCTCCAAACATGGTGGAGGTAGTTTCACACAGTGTTTCAGCTCGCAGTGAGAGCTAGCCAGGCTAAAGTACAGCCTCCAAACATGGTGGAGGTAGTTTCACACAGTGTTTCAGCTCACAGTGAGAACTAGCCAGGCTAAGGTACAGCCTCCAAACATGGTGGAGGTAGTTTCACACAGTGTTTCAGCTCGCAGTGAGAGCTAGCCAGGCTAAAGTACAGCCTCCAAACATGGTGGAGGTAGTTTCACACAGTGTTTTAGCTCACAGGGAGAGCTAGTCAGGCTAATGACAGCCTCCAAACATGGTGGAGGTAGTTTCACACACTGTTTCAGCTCACAGGGAGAGCTAGCCAGGCTAAAGTACAGCCTCCATAACAAGGTGGAGGTAGTTTTAATCAACTCTATATAACATGAAACTAAACCCAAATAAACAAAGTCAGTGGTCAGTGAAAGTGTCTACCTGTAATTAACTCTATATAACATTAGAATAAACCCAAATAAACATAAAGTCAGTGGTCAGTGAGAGTGTCTACCTGTAATTAACTCTATATAACATTAGAATAAACCCAAATAAACATAAAGTCAGTGGTCAGTGAGAGTGTCTACCTGTAATTAACTCTATATAACATTAGAATAAACCCAAATAAACATAAAGTCAGTGGTCAGTGAGAGTGTCTACCTGTAATTAACTCTATATAACATTAGAATAAACCCAAATAAACATAAAGTCAGTGGTCAGTGAGAGTGTCTACCTGTAATTAACTCTATATAACATTAGAATAAACCCAAATAAACATAAAGTCAGTGGTCAGTGAGAGTGTCTACCTGTAATTAACTCTATATAACATTAGAATAAACCCAAATAAACATAAAGTCAGTGGTCAGTGAGAGTGTCTACCTGTAATTAACTCTATATAACATTAGAATAAGCCCAAATAAACATAGTCAGTGGTCAGTGAGAGTGTCTACCTGTAATTAACTCTATATAACATTAGAATAAACCCAAATAAACACAAAGTCAGTGGTCAGTGAGAGTGTCTACCTGTAATTAACTCTATATAACATTAGAATAAACCCAAATAAACATAAAGTCAGTGGTCAGTGAGAGTGTCTACCTGTAATTAACTCTATATAACATTAGAATAAACCCAAATAAACATAAAGTCAGTGGTCAGTGAGAGTGTCTACCTGTAATTAACTCTATATAACATTAGAATAAACCCAAATAAACACAAAGTCAGTGGTCAGTGAGAGTGTCTACCTGTAATTAACTCTATATAACATTAGAATAAACCCAAATAAACATAAAGTCAGTGGTCAGTGAGAGTGTCTACCTGTAATTAACTCTATATAACATTAGAATAAACCCAAATAAACACAAAGTCAGTGGTCAGTGAGAGTGTCTACCTGTAATTAACTCTATATAACATTAGAATAAACCCCAATAAACATAAGGTCAGTGGTCAGTGAGAGTGTCTACCTGCAATTAACTCTATATAACATTAGAATAAACCCATATAATATAAATATTTGGTGCTTTATCCAGTCCTTGTCTGAGCGTGTAGATACAGTGAAGGTGACCTACAGAGTTTACCACTTTCTGGAACTTCTCGTCTACAGAGCTGTTCCAGATGCAGTGAAGTCCACAACAGTGGTCAGAACAGTCAGAACAAGCTAGAACCCTACAGAGTGTAGAGATCGGAGACTTCTCAGACCAAAGCTGAAGGAGAAACCAGACCGAACCTACCGGCATCATGTCTGCAAGCGGTCCAGACTGGTCCAAACGGGTCGATCCAAGTTTCTGTCTCCTGGGACGGTTTGCGTACGGGGTCTGAATGGGGTTTTGGAAGCCCCCTCGGTGCGTGGTCCCTGTTCCGGCAGCAGATGAAGGCAGGACGGGGTGGTGTTGGATACGGGTGTATGGATGCTCAGGCTCAGTGCAGAGTCACCGAGCTGAAGTGGGTCAGACACGTGAGAACAGCGGCCAATCCAGCTGAGTGTGTTTGGGTTCAGGATTGAGCTGTTTTAGCCTCCACATCCTGCCCTGACCCATCATCTACTGAACTGCACCGCCTTGTGGTGAAGACAAGCAACAACCACTTACAACTAGCTGTGGTCAGTTCTTAGCAATGAGTGTCTACCTGTAATTAACTCTATATAACATTAGAATAAACCCAAATAAACATAAAGTCAGTGGTCAGTGAGAGTGTCTACCTGTAATTAACTCTATATAACATTAGAATAAACCCAAATAAACATAAAGTCAGTGGTCAGTGAGAGTGTCTACCTGTAATTAACTCTATATAACATTAGAATAAACCCAAATAAACATAAAGTCAGTGGTCAGTGAGAGTGTCTACCTGTAATTAACTCTATATAACATTAGAATAAACCCAAATAAACATAAAGTCAGTGGTCAGTGAGAGTGTCTACCTGTAATTAACTCTATATAACATTAGAATAAACCCAAATAAACATAAAGTCAGTGGTCAGTGAGAGTGTCTACCTGTAATTAACTCTATATAACATTAGAATAAACCCAAATAAACATAAAGTCAGTGGTCAGTGAGAGCGTCTACCTGTAATTAACTCTATATAACATTAGAATAAACCCAAATAAACATAAAGTCAGTGGTCAGTGAGTGTGTCTACCTGTAATTAACTCTATATAACATTAGAATAAACCCAAATAAACATAAAGTCAGTGGTCAGTGAGAGTGTCTACCTGTAATTAACTCTATATAATATTAGAATAAACCCAAATAAACATAAAGTCAGTGGTCAGTGAGTGTGTCTACCTGTAATTAACTCTATATAACATTAGAATAAACCCAAATAAACATAAAGTCAGTGGTCAGTGAGAGTGTCTACCTGTAATTAACTCTATATAACATTAGAATAAACCCAAATAAACATAAAGTCAGTGATCAGTGAGAGTGTCTACCTGTAATTAACTCTATATAACATTAGAACAAACCCAAATAAACATAAAGTCAGTGGTCAGTGAGAGTGTCTACCTGTAATTAACTCTATATAACATTAGAATAAACTCAAATAAACATAAAGTCAGCGGTCAGTGAGAGTGTCTACCTGTAATTAACTCTATATAACATTAGAACAAACCCAAATAAACATAAAGTCAGTGGTCAGTGAGAGTGTCTACCTGTAATTAACTCTATATAACATTAGAATAAACCCAAATAAACATAAAGTAAGTGGTCAGTGAGAGTGTCTACCTGTAATTAACTCTATATAACATCAGAATAAACCCAAATAAACATAAAGTAAGTGGTCAGTGAGAGTGTCTACCTGTAATTAACTCTATATAACATTAGAATAAACCCTAATAAACATAAAGTCAGTGGTCAGTGAGAGTGTCTACCTGTAATTAACTCTATATAACATTAGAATAAACCCTAATAAACATAAAGTCAGTGGTCAGTGAGAGTGTCTACCTGTAATTAACTCTATATAACATTAGAATAAACCCAAACAATATAATATAAATATTAGGTGCTCCATCCATGACTTTTGATTGCAGAAGAAACAAGGAATAAGCAGGTGTCCACATACTTTTGCCTTATAGTAAGCGTGTTGTTCATTTCATTTCGGTCAGATTAACAGGAGGATTTCTGAACACAACACAAACAGAGTAAATTAATGACGTACATCTTTATTTCAACTTGATCACTTTTCAGTCCCCGGCGAGAGTGTCTTCTAATGGGAAACAGAACTGAGTTACTTTGACTGCTCGACAAATGCGGAACACCGTCCTGAAAGGATGACCTGACCGGGAACGTCCCATCTCTAGGACAGGAGAGTACGTACCACTACAGAGATGGCTACTGCTGAATGGGATTCTGTGCTCATGTAACCTTGACGACAGACAGGCCGCATGGGACGACTGCTTCCAATCACGAGCGTCAACTCAATCGCAAAACTGGTCACTTTAGATCGGTCTCGTATTTTTTAGCCGACTGGCTCGTTTTTTTGCCAGAAGGAAGCTGAAGCTGCTGTAAACGACGCCGACAGCAGGGCGTCTGTGCTGGGAAAGACTTACAGCAGAATTTGGAGTCGGGATATTTCGGTTAAAACAGAGAGAGCGAGCAGAATCCCTTCTTTTTATACTGATGTGCTGAGAAATCTGCAGACCTGCTTTGTGCTGTATTTTTTTCTGTATACCCACATGATTTACTATATGGATACACATCAGTAATAACTCAATTAATAATAACCCTAAAAAAATAATAATAATAATTAAAGAAGAAACACATCCAAATGCTGGTAACATGGATACGGGTCATCCTGTGTGTGTGCTTGGCACAGTAACAGCAAATAATCAATTAACACGAAGACGATTTGCTTTTCAGTGATAATTACTATCATCATCTGCTCTCTTTTGGATGGGGCGTCCTACTGGACACAGCAGTTTTGACCATTGGCATCCTTGAAGCGCAGGCGCATCTTGGGTTTGTATTTCTCCAGGTACATCAGCTGTTTGGAGTTGAAGGCTCCACGTCTTTTCCTAGAATGCAGAATAAGGACAGGGTGGGATTCAGCTTTAGAGGACACTGGACAGCTTTGGTCATAGGACCTCCTACAAGCACAGCGAACAAATGACGAGCGAGAGACACTCAAACACAAGCGTATAGAGCAGTTACGGCTTAATTGCCTTTATCTTTTAGTTTTATCTCCACTGGCTGCCCTGTTTCCTTCAGGATTCACAATAATATCAATCGATTTTTGAATCTCTGACTGATTAAGTAGCTTCATGTGTTTCGGAGTGTCTGATTTGAGACTGATTTGAGACGTTCCAAATCCTGCTTTAAGAACATCTGCAAAATAAAAAGAACAGAAGCATAAGACAGACAAATAATAGAAATGCTATAAATAAAAGCAATGGCAGGAAATTAATTATTAATCATTTGTTCCAAATAATAAAAAATAAAAAAACAATAATAATAATAAAATGAAAAAACACCACTACTGAGAAAACCAGAAGTGTGTATAATAAAACAAAGTATATATAATAATAAAATATAAATATTTATATGATATATTATTGTTTTATTATAAATATATAATAAAATAATGATAAATTTGTAGTATTTCTCGTAGTAGTAAGTGTTTTTGTATGGTTTTCACTGATATTAATATCATACATTCACAATGCAGCTCAAATTGCTTTACGATACAAAGTAAAAACATCAGGAAGAAGAGAAAATCGAATCAAAAATACAACAAACATAAAAAGTGCAACAAATTAAAGTGACAGCAGAGAATTGGGAAATATTAATAACTGAAATGCCGTGAATGTAAATAAATGCAGATGTTCTTAAAGCAGGATTTGGAACATCTCATATCAGTCTCATATCAGACACTCCGAAACGCATGAAGCTACTGAATCAGCTCAGAACATCTAGTGCCAGACTCAGGAACAGTGATTGTACAGAGACACACACACACACACACACACACACACACACACACACACACACACACACACACACACACACACACACACACACACTTTCAGCTGTCCATCGTGTCCCATGATGACGCTAGCTGCAGGGGTGGGTGGGTGGAGGGTGTTAACAGCAATTGGCGTTGATGCTATTTCATGTGACTATGTGAAGGCCGATTCTATAGCCACACACTCGACCACAGTTGGAGCAAGTGTACACCCACACAACCACACACCCACCCACACACCCACCCACACATCCACCCACACATCCACCCACACATCCACCCACACATCCACCCACACATCCACCCACACATCCACCCACACATCCACCCACACACCCACTTTTCTGCTTGCCTTGCATTTGTGCTGCTGGAACACTAATTTCCCTTTGGGGATTTCAGTAACGTCTAAGCGAAAATGTGGACATTCCTCAAATGACATTTCTCTGCACATTTTAGGTCAGAAGTTCTAGTTATTTATTGAATTCAACAAATATTGAAATATTGAAATGATTGAATATTACAAATATTAAATACATATACATACATATGTCCTAACATTTGTGCTCCCAATGCTCAGTTTTGGGCTACTTTTCCTCTATTGTTCCAATGTTTGCACAACATCCAGTAAATAAGCAGTAAATAACTGCTTTCGTATTAAATGTGCTGAGGTTTGTCTCTGTAGAGGATTTTATCATTTACACTTTCATCTCATGTTTTCATTTCATTTTCATTTTAGTTGTATTTATATACAATTTTTGTATATAATTTTATTAATATTTCTCCATTCTCTGCTATCGAATTAATTTGTTGCATTTTTTATGTTTGTTGTATTTTTGATTAGATTTTCTCTTCTTCCTGATGTGTTTACTTTGTATTGTAAAGCAATTAGAGCTGCACTTTAAATGTATAATATTATTATCAGTAAAAATAATACAAAAACCACTATTACTACTACGAAACGTAATAACAATAATAATAATAATAACAAAGATTAATCATTGAATTAAAATATGCACACTACTGGTTTTCTCAGCACAGGCAATTATAGCATTTCTATTATTTGTTTTATTCTTCTGTTCTCTTTTTACTTTGTATTGTGAAGAACTTTGCGCTGCATTTATATGTTATTATATGTTATTTATATATGCTATATATAAAAATTAAATTCAATTAAATTCAGTTTTATTAATTTAGGCTTTTCACAGCGAATGTTGTCACAAAGCTGCTTTACAGAGATCCGGGTCCGAGCCTCTTTTGAGCAGTTAGTGGAAACAGCGGCAAGGAAAAACTCCCTCGGGTCGAAAGAAAGAAACCTTCAGGGGAACCCATCCTCCTCAGGTCGGCACCAGATCATAATAATAATAATAATAACAATAATCAAAACAGGAATAAAAACAACAATAAAACTTTACTTCTTTGAATTAGGAAAAAATGGCTAAAGTGGTGTCAAACCTAAAGACGAAAATGTGAGTGAGATGATGAAGTCCATGCAGGTAAAGCCTTACCCTAAACATATCAAAATAATGAAGATTATTATTATTACTACATTTTATGACGCACACCATCTGTCAAATGTTTTCCAACACCCCCAGTTTTGTCAGTAGTGCTGCTGCCTGTCCCAGGCAAGTCTGTTTTCCCTTATTTGGCCGTCTTGGCAGCAGTTTTCTGACTGCCAGTGTTAAGCTGGGCCACTTCTACATTTACTGCTGCTCTTATCCAGAGCTCTCACATGTGAATCATGGCACACATGCAGGAGAATGCAGAGCTAGGAGTCTTGCCCAAGGACTCTTATAAGTGTAGAGTGGTGTTGTTACCCGCTACACTACAAGGTATTTGTCATGTGAGCAGAGATGTACAGTAAGGAAGCAGAACTACTAGTACTAGTACTAAAATACTGGAGGATTATTATTATTGTTTCTCCTACTTCCACTTTTACTTCACTCCATATTCTGGATGAGTTTAATACTTTTACTCCATTAAACCCACATTATCACCTCCAGAGATGACCGCTAGATGGCGCTGTCACCGGGTTCGATGAAGCCACCTCAACACTGATCAGAACAGGCGATGGAGCCGTGAGCGAGCATGCTGCCGTTCTTCCTCTCACTCCGCTGCTGCAGTGAGGACACTAACGCTAGAGCTCTGTTAGTTTATCTCCAGATGAAGAAGAAGAACCACCAGAAGAACCTCCTCCATCTTCACCTCCTGCAAATACTCGTATGTGTCCGAATGGCCTGAGATCTCTCAGCTGTAGTTTACAGAGTTTACAGAGAGTGAAGCTCAGGGGTTTGAGCTGCTCTCCTCACTGGTTTTACAGATGAAGCTCTTGTATGTGGCGGGATGAGTCAGGTCTGCTCAGCTCTCTCTCTCTCTTTTGGGCGAGTTAGTTTAGAGAGTAACTAAAGACTCGTGTTCATGAACTCTGTCTTCTACAGTCCTGTCCTTCTCCTACAGCCAGAGGAACTGAGACAGGCCTTCAGTCTGAGCATCTGAACTAATAGAAACACTGACACCCATACTTTTGACTGCTTTCTGTAAGAACTACAGAACCCAGTACTGTACTTTTACTGTCAGTACTTAAGTAGAACTTTTTAGAATACCAAACTACTTGTGATACTTAAGTACAGAAATGCTGAGTCCTTCAGTACTTCTACTTAAGTCTGGAGCTTAAAGACACTTCTACTTCTACTCAGGTCACTTTTCTGATCCAGCACCTGGACTTTTACTCAAGTCCGGGTCTCTGGTACTTTAGACATGCCTGCATGTGAGCTGCCTGGCATAAAAGCTGTGGACTCTCAGAAGCTGGTCTTCTGATTGTGGATTTGGGTTTCCTCCAGTTTCTGAAGAGTCTTTTGCTGGTGTAGGAAACTCTCCTCACAGACAGTCCAGCTTTATCTGGCCTTCTCTAACAGAGCTGCGAGTTTAAGGGTTAGAACAGCCTGTCTTCGTTTAATTGCCTTTTGCGAGTCACTACGAGAGCAGTGCTGACGTGCGGTATTGTCCGAATCCTGCCCTGGAGAGTGGAGAATACGGGCTGTTCCAGCACGGCGCGTTTTGAAGTGATGGGACGTCTGAACTGCCTGCGTCAACTTTTAAAGCTTAATTAACTTCCACTGCTAAAGAATAGCTTTTCTTAAAGATCGGGTAGTTTAAAACTACCGTTCCACTATTCTGGGTTATTCCCTGCAGCTGAGCAGCTTAAATGTCAGTGAAAACTGGACAAATGTGGGTGTTCTAAAACTTTTGACCAATAGTGTATTACAGTGTAGGTCACTTACTGTCGAATGAACTGAACAGCATCTTCGTACATCATCCCACACTCAATTAAGGCTATGGCCACCAAGACAGGAGCCCTGACCAGAAAAATCAAAATACAGACATATTAATTAACACTGAGCCAGAGACTTGTGTTATAAACTATATAGGCAAAAGTATTGGGACACCTGCTCGTTCCTTTTCACGCTTGTTTTTTCTGGAATCAAGACTATTAAAAAGAGCTGATCCTGCTTTTGTTGGAGTAACTGTCTCTACTGTCCAAGGAAAAAGTCTTTCTACTAGATTTTGGAGGAGCACTGCTGTGAGGATTTGATTGCATTTAGCAATAAGAGCGTTAGTGAGGTTGGATGGGTGATCACTACCCGACCTCATCTCATCCCAACCCCAACCCCACCGAAAAGTACTGGATGGAGCTCCTCCACCACCATCATTCCAAGTTCTTCCACTGCTCCACAGCTCCTCAATGCTGGGGGGCTTTATACCCCTCTACTATCCCATGCATGGTACCAATAGGGTCATGATGTTGATCTGCTCCAGAGAGTCCTATTCTATAGCAGTACTTCTCTACAGGGACATTTGCACATCTGTGTCAGCAATGGGTGCAACCTCAAGTAGCTGAATGCATTTATTGGAAGGGGTGTCTACATACATTTGGACATCGTGTATGTTCTTATAAATCATTTGTTGGTAATCACTCACTGACATGTATCCAAACTCACATAGCTTATTAATAAAGGTTCTCGTGCATTTTATGGAACGTGGTGGATGTTTGGCATTGCTTACCGGCCCAGTCCTGCAACACAATGCACAGCAATGCAACAGCCTGGCTCGTCTTTAAATTTACATTTCAGCAGGTTCAACCAGTCATCCACAATTTGGTCAGGGGGTGAACAACCATCGTCAAAAGGCCAATCCTTCAAGAAAAATAAAACAGACTGTTTGTCCACAAATTTTAACAAACAAAGAAATGACAAAATAACAAATTATTATTATTATTAATTTTATTAAATAGCAAAGCACATCAACAGAGACGACACAAGGCCGTTAGAAAGGCTGTCTCTGTCCTTAAGTAGTAGCGGGAGCAGCGAAGGTGGATGAGAAAAGGATGCAGTTCATGTTGTTTAGCACCGAACTGCACTCTCAGCCGTCTCGTACGGGTCCCTTATTTACTTATTTATTTATCACCCTCATTTGCAGACAACCCTTACTATAACACGATCACTGTAACAGTAACTGTACTGTATACTGTAAATATAACTACACCCATATGTTACATTTAGAATCTTTGGAACAGTGACTGTACAGAGATTGTAAACACACACACACACACACACACACACACACCATTATTTTATTTTACTCTTATGTGTTTTCTGCTTGCCTTGCATTTGTGCTGCTGGAACACACTAATTTCCCTTTGGGGGATTTTAGTAATGTCTGGCAAAGCAAAAGTTTGGACATTCAAATCATCAAATGACATATATGTGTGTGTGTGTGTGTGTGTGTGTGTGTGTGTGTATATATAATACTATTAAAACAAACACACTATATATATATATATGTGTGTGTATATGTATGTGTATATACACACATACATATACACACACATATGTGTGTGTCCTAACTTTTGTGCGCCTCATGCTGAGTTTTGGTTCATTTTTTTTCACTGTAATAGTCCTGTCTGTCATAAACTGGGGATGTTCTGGAGTGAAGTTCACTGAACAAGAAAGACAACATGAACAACACCCTAGTTCTTTAGAACAGCAGCTTTCCAGGAAGGAAAAACCTTCTTAACCTTCAACAGAAACCAATGGAATTTTTTTTAGAGCATTTCTATTGGTCCGTTCATCATCATTAAATTCTGATACAGGATAAAGAACAGCTGCCAGATTGACATTATGTGACAGCGAAGATGTGTGAGACTTCTTACCAAAACTTCAATGCCTTCCTTTTCCACGGGTGCTTTGTCGTAGGTAGCATCACAAACCCTAACCAGAGTCTGCACCCCAAAAGCTTTCAGCTCCTGAAGAACATGAACAAACATGAGCAACCCTCACCAGCTTTAATTTACATAACTGTACCCAGAGCGGGCTCATCTCCGTACTCACCTCAGTAAACTTGGCCAGCTGCGAGTTGGTGGGGTTGTGGGTGATGAGGAACCTCATGCACTCGTAGGAGATCTCAACAGGAGCGGGACGATTCATCTTGACAGACGAATGAAGGTTTTTTTTTATATTCTCTGACCAAAACACAACAGAGAAAAAAAAAAAGAGGGGGGGAATCTATCGATCAGAATATCCGTGGAGTTTAAATTTGGGCGAATCTCAAGCGTAAAAAAGGAAAGCACTCTCACGACTCCTCTATTGAAAAACTAAAAACAAAAGAGGGGGACTAATCCTTCAGATTTTCAATTTCTAATTAACCCATTCAGGAGAAGAGTGATGGTCAGTTGGCGCTCGACGGTGGGGAAGAAGGAAATGGCTCTTTAGCGCCTGAATTGGCTCAGACCGACTCATACACTTGAACTTTGGGCGAATACAGCCTCTGTCCCAAAGCTCAGAATGTAAGACGGTAATTGTGAAGCGTAATCTTCATGTGGCAGGCCACCCTTTTCACTTGTCCACGATGACCAGGTGCTGTGCCTGGCAGAAGTCTCCACTCGCACTCACAAACGCCATAAATGTGCAGCCTACAATAAACAAACCGAAAAAAGATGAGAGATGTCAGGGACACGGGGACAAGAGGACACCGCAACAGAAGCGGCAGAAGCAGATAATCAAAGCTCGACACCATTAACACCACATGATATTGGATATATCCTAAAGCCAAAGTAAGCCCCATTTCTAATGCAAGAGATATTGACATCTTTAGCCAGTCTCTCTTAGTCCAGTCCAGCTCAGTTTACGCTGAACCCTGAACACCGGATCTCGCTTATGATATCTGAAACACTACAACTCAGATACAGCCCATATTTTATTAACCATCCAAACCCACCAGTGAACCTACACGTGTCTTCTGAGTTTTATATGGAATGATGATGGTAAAATAGTGGAAAGTCCAAAAATGTAGGTTCTCTTATAGGACCATTTCTTCCTCAGCGCTCTACATGTGCCCCTTCATTATGACTGGCTTTTTAGCTCAGCTGTTGGAATAGTAATTTCTTACAGAGCTCTGGGACCAGCTCTGGAACCAGCTCTGGGACCAGCTCTGGAACTAGTAGCATATAATATTAGCAAAATAAGCTCTATATGAGCATTTTTCAATATCTGAAAAATCTGCATGATTAAAAAGTTAAGGCCTGAACAGAGTCACTCAGATTGGGGTTTGGTGGGGTGGTGTGAAATGCTTGGTTCTAGATAATCTCGCCCAGTCAGAGCTGGACTTCTACAGTGGAGGTGAAGGGAAGCAGACGTCTGAAGCTCTAATAATAAAAGCTCCTCACAGAAAGTTCTTCCTCCTAATGGTGATGAAGACACTGCCTGATGCCCGAGACACTGTTCTACCAGAGTTCTGAGAAGAGTTCGGCTCTAAAGCTTGTTTTAAGGTGGAGGGATACATGTAGAGGATTGCGTGGACAAATTAGTCCCTAAAGAAAACACATGTAATCAGATCTGGCTCTATTTCACCATCATTCTGTATAAAACTCAAGTGAAGACACGTGTAGGTTCACTGGTGGGTTCGGCTAGGCCGTATTTGCGTTGTAGTCATGAAGGCTGCCAGTTTGGCACCAAACCCTTAAACACTGAGATCTGCAGGAATGTAGAATACTTCCCTTGTATACATCTAGTGTATTTGGGCTAGAGTTTGTAAATGTGCGGTTAGACAATTTACACTACTGCATTTTCTATTCCTAATATTTATTCATCCTCCTGGACAAGCACTTTGAGACTGTGCAGCTAAAATGATAACATACAACATATATGGAGGTTATTACTAATCATCATCATCATAATAATATGAAAATAAAATCACAGACCCCTACAAAGACCTACTGAAGAGCTATGAAACAACATAAATATCAACCCCTCGTCAACAATGTGAACCACTTACTTTCAGTGTGTGTAAAGAAAAGTCCAGATCTCCGCATTCTCTATCCTCACCATCCGTCACTGTCTCTACTGGACATCTGACCAACAAAGGGACACCACAGTTAACATCCCATTAAATAACAACATCCACACAGCCACCGTGATCATTTCAGCTACAATAAATGTAGATACTTAAAGAATACTACACTATATGTCCAAAAATGTGTGGACACCCCTTCTAATTAATGCATTAATTGCTGACACACATGTGCAAACACACACAGCTTGTCTAGTCCCTGTAGAGAGAAGTACTGCCAATAGAATAGGACTCTCTGGAGCAGATCAACATCATGACCCTATCGGCACCATGCTGCCTATTAATGCCAGGCGTTGGCTCTAGAGGGGTATAATAAAGCCCCCCAGCATTGAGCTGGAAGGATGGTTCTGGCAGTTAAGGATGAGGTGGACTGCATGCAATTAAATCCTCACAGCACTGCTTGTCCAAAATCTAGCAGAAAGCCTTGAGACAGCAATGACTGAGCAGGAGTCCCAATACTTTTGTCCATATAGCTAGATAGTGCATGTAGAGACGTTGACCCCTCAGTTTGGAGGGGACACGTTCATTAAATTATTTAATTAGTTATTAAAGACTGGGGGTATTATTTACTAAACTAATGAACCGTTTGGGGTCTCTAAATATTATTTTTAGACCTTGACACTTGAATTAGGGGCTCATAATAAAAAAAATAATTAATAAAAAAAAATTAAAAAACGTTAATTACGACTAAATAACGTTGGATAAGTCAAAAAAACTGAGCTAATAAAGGTTTATATGCCATAAATTGATATTATCAGAAATAGACAGCTGGCTAATGCTAACAGTGTGGCAGAGCACAATAGACAAGCTGCAGGAGGGAGCCAGTTAGCCACGTTAGCTAGCTAGCTGGCTAACAGACAGACAGACAGGCTGGACACGGCTACACCGGGTCACTTCGTCTATCGAGCTGAGGAGCACACTGACCTCTTCCAGAGCTGGTTAAATAGCGAGCCAGGCCCGCCGGCACGTAGCCATTTAAACCATAACAACGACCAGCACGTCGCTACGCTATGCTAAGCTAAGATAGCTATAGCTTATAGCGAGCCAGCTATTCACCCTCGTTGCGGGTTCGGGTGGCCAGGACATGCAGTTAGAGAGCCGAGATTCGTTTCTTAAATATACGTATATGTTTTATTGGATGTGATTATATGATAATTGCAACGATATCGCTTGCTAGATTGTTGTGAAATAGAAACGGCAAATCCAGATCCTAGCTAAGGATCCGCTCCAGGATTTTGTTCCAACTGCCTGGGCAGCTCCGCCGCGGCGGAGCTGCCCAGGCAGTTGGAACAAAATCCTGGAGCGGATCCTTAGCTAGGATCTGGATTTGCCAGCACTGTTAACGATTCCCTTTTAATTAAAATAAAATTCAAATAATTTAATAATTAGATAAATAACATCTAAAAATGCGTATTTACTATTCTCAACAATGTTTAAAAAAAAAAAAAAATTAAATCAAATTTAATTCGGGAAAAATATAAAAATATTAAGCATTAATTCGTTCAACCTGACTAAACTCGATTATATTCAAATAAAAATTAAAAAAAAAAATGATTTATATTTATATTATAATAATAATAATAATAACGACTCAATTAGCACTAGCCAGCTTACAAAGACCGTACGGCGCTTGTGATGAAGCCCGTGGGAGTGCGAGGGCAGCGGCTTCGCGAAGAGGGATCCGTCGGTGTTAAACAGCTTAGCTTAGCTTAGCTTTTAGCTTAGCTTAGCATAGCCTAGCCGCTCCGCTGCTGCGCTGCTCGTTTCTCCGGTTCCTCCGTCATCACTTCTGACAGCCGGCCGGCCAGCCACCCGCAAGACCACGGTAACCAGACAGCGGGGCTACGTCAGGGGCGGGGTTCCGATTGGCGCGCTTGAGCACT
This sequence comes from Salminus brasiliensis, assembly GCF_030463535.1. Classification (NCBI taxonomy): domain Eukaryota; kingdom Metazoa; phylum Chordata; class Actinopteri; order Characiformes; family Bryconidae; genus Salminus; species Salminus brasiliensis. The sequence continues at coordinate 2,335,741 of NC_132887.1, forward strand.
GATTGATAAAGTGCACTAGGTAGTGAACTTGATTAGTGGGATTGGTTGTATTGGCGTCACTGCTATGCTTAGAATGTATTTATTAATAATTTAAGTGGTTTGATGTATAAATAGTAAGTGTTTGATTTTTGGTTGGGGCAAAAAAATATACATTATAATATATAATAATATATAATAATATAATATATATATATTTTTTTAAATCAACTAGTACGTTTTTATAAACTACGATCAAATAAAACATTTAAAAAGCATTACAAATAAAATGACAATTAATAATAATTTAAGTGGTTTGATGTATAAATAGTAAGTGTTTGATTTTTGGTTGGGGCAAAAAAATATACATTATAATATATAATAATAATATATAATAATATAATATAATAATAATATATAATATATATTTTTTAAATCAACTAGTAAAATTTTATAAACTACGATCAAATAAAACACATTTAAAAAGCATTACAAATAAAATGACAATTAATAATAATTTAAGTGGTTTGATATATATAGTAAGTGGTATAAATAGTAAGTGTTTGATTTTTGGTTGGGGCAAAAAAATATACATTATAATAT
>NC_132887.1:2347887-2397887 GCF_030463535.1 Salminus brasiliensis
TCCTTGTGCTTCCACTCACTGGCCACTTTATTAGAAACACCTACCTACCTTGTGCTTCCGCTCGCTGGCCACTTTATTAGAAACACCTACCTACCTTGTGCTTCTGCTCGCTGGCCACTTTATTAGAAACCCCTACTTACCTTGTGCTTCCACTCACTGGCCACTTTATTAGAAACCCCTACTTACCTTGTGCTTCTGCTCGCTGGCCACTTTATTAGAAACCCCTACTTACCTTGTGCTTCCACTCACTGGCCACTTTATTAGAACCCCTACTTACCTTGTGCTTCCACATGTCTTACGGTTTTGATTATGGTGACTGTTCTGAGATCTGTTTTAACCCCTTCCCAGACTCTCACTCTGCATCGCAGACTAAACATCTGAGGTTTAAATTAGACTCCAGACTCCTCCAGAATAATCCTCTCCAACCATGTTCTGATCATCTGCAGCTGATCTTCTGCTCCTGAGTCTGATTCTACACATTTGAATTAGAAACTTGAAAAACCTTCACTTTTAATCCAGTTCAATTAGATATGTATATAATTGAGATATTTTAGGGGCTTGCCTATTGAAGAAGAACAGTTTTTAAGTGAAACTTTCAAAAAAATAAGCAGACAAATTCTGAAAATCCTTAATATCAATTTATCTTAACAGGTTTCTTAAGCATATACATAAACAAGATATGTTTAAGAATGCAGTCCCTGATGTTTAAATGTAGTCATTTATATACACTGCTCAAAAAATAAAGGGAACACTTAAATAACACATCCTAGATCTGAATGAATGAAATATTCTCATTGAATACTTTGTTCTGTACAAAGTTGAATGTGCTGACAACAAAAGCACACAAAAATCATCAATGGAAATTAAATCTATTAACCAATGGAGGCCTGGATTTGGAGTCACACACAAAATTAAAGTGCTGCTGGTTGTTGCCCTCCTATGGCCTCCTGCACGTCTCCTGGTAGCGCCTCCAGCCTCTGGACACTACGTTGACAGACACAGCAAACCTTCTTGCCACAGCTTGCATTGATGTGCCATCCTGGATGAGCTGCACTACCTGAGCCACTTGTGTGGGTTGTAGAGTCCGTCTCATGCTACCACGAGTGTGAAAGTGAAGTGGTCTGTGGTCCCCACCTGCAGAACCTCTCCTTTATTGAGTGTGTCTTGCTAATTGCCAATAATTTCCACCTGTTCCATGTGAAATTGATTGTCAATCAGTGTTGCTTCCTAAGTGGACAGTTTGATTTCACAGAAGTTTGATTTACCTGGAGTTAGATTGTGTTGTTTAAGTGTTCCCTTTATTTTTGAGCAGTGTATATATATTGTATATATATATATATATTTATATATATGCATTACAAATATATATACAAGGTGGACTTACAAGAAGGTAGGGATTTCCGATAAAGTGGCCGATGGGAGTGTGATCAAAAAATATTGAAATGAGATGAACATGAGGCCAGTGATGTTTCATTGTACCTGTATTGTTTTATTCAGAGCTGCAGGCCTTCTAACTCTGATCCAGCTCAAACTCTCCATCCACTAATTAAAAAGATAATCGCAATCTCACAGAATGGCATCACTAAGCCCCTGTAGGGATTTCGGGCTAAATTTAGACAGTCAAAAATCATGACACCAATCGCCAGGAGACTGACTGACCCAAACTACGCTGTCCCGTTTTTCAGACGGTGGACACTTTTCCCCACCGTGTGTCTTCTGCACTAGTTCAGTGAAACCTGTTTTTTTTCAAAGTCACATCAAAACACACTACATGTCCAAATGTTTGTGGACACCCTTCTAAAGAAGGCATTCAGCTACTTTAAGTTGCACAGATGGGCGAATGCACACACACAGCTTGTCTAGTCCCTGTAGAGAAGAAGTACTGCCAATAGAATAGGACTCTCTGGAGCAGATCAACATCATGACCCTATTGGCTCCATGCCGCTGCCTAATAATGCCAGGCGTGGGCTAGAGGGGTATAATAAAGCCCCCCAGCATTGAGGAGCTGTGGAGCAGTGGAAGAACTGTGTTCTCTGGAATGATGGTGGTGGAGCTTCATCCAGTACTTTTGTTTGAGATGAGTTGGGGAGTTGGGAAAGATGAACTGGGGTGGTGATGATCTATCCAACATCCTGACCTCACTGATGCTATTGTTGCTGAATGCAGTCAAATCCTCACAGCAATGCTCCTCCAAAATCTAGTAGAAAGCCTTCTTCTTCCTGGACAGTAGAAACTGTCTCTCCAACGAAAGCAGAAGAATCAATGGAAAAAAACAACAACAGCAGGACAAGCAGGTGTCCCGAAACTTTTGTCAATTTTTGTATATGGGGCTTATTGAGACCTTGTACCTCAATTTTTGCCATTTTTCACTTTTTCTCATAATGTGAATCTGGAAGGTGGTCTTTATACTGTCTTAGAATTCCCATGCTGAATGGACCAATAGAAATGCTCCAAAATGACTTGGAGTGAAATATTTTTCCATTGACTTCCATTGAAATTTAAGGCTGTTTTTCTCTCCTCCTGTAAAGTTGCTGTTTTGGAGATACAAGTTGTTTTTTATCATGACAGTGACGTCATAAATACTGTATATAAGAAATTTGGGACAGTCTTATGACTCCTATTTGTGATGATGTATACAATCAAACCACTATGTGTGTGTGATCTGTAGAAGCAGCACTGATCGAGGATGAACTGGGCTAACCTGGAGAGCCTCCTGAGTGGGGTGAATAAGTACTCCACCGTGTTCGGCCGCGTGTGGCTGTCTATGGTGTTCATCTTCCGGGTGCTGGTGTTTGTCGTGGCGGCTCAGCGCGTTTGGGGCGACGAAAACAAAGACTTTGTGTGCAACACCAGACAGCCTGGCTGCACCAACGTGTGCTACGACAGCATTTTCCCCATCTCACACATCCGCCTGTGGGCCCTGCAGCTCATCTTCGCCACCTGCCCGTCTCTGCTGGTGGTGGCCCACGTCAAATACAGAGAGGAGAGGACAAGAAGTACTCCACATCCCACAAGGGTTCGCACCTGTATGCTAATCCGGGGAAGAAAAGGGGCGGACTCTGGTGGACCTACCTGCTGAGCCTTTTGTTCAAGGCCGGCTTCGACACGGCCTTCCTGTACATCCTCTACTACATTTACCACGGCTACGACATGCCCCAGCTCTCCAAGTGCTCGCTGGAGCCCTGCCCCAACACCGTGGACTGCTTCATCTCTCGGCCCACCGAGAAGAAGATCTTCACGCTGTTTATGGTGGTCACCTCCGCTGCCTGCATCCTAATGTGCGTGTGCGAGATGCTGTACCTGATCGGGAAGCGCACCTACAAGGCGCTCATGATCCGTCAGGCTGAACGGGTGCACTTCGTTGAGCGAGGGGACGTCACCGACCAGGCAGCTCTGAAATCCAGATATGAGCGGATTGACCCGACTCTGGACCCCGAGGAGCAAAACCTCAGCAAGATGAACCAAACACAAGCTGTTATGGAGAAGACCACCGTCTAACGAGGGGCTGCTTGCGCCCTGTTTACCTCCACTTATCTCACTTTATCAGATATCTGTAGATAGCTGTAGGACGGTGTTTAGTCTAATAGGTGAGGTTCAGTAAAGGGGACTTGGTAATATGCCTGTAATTTGATTATTAAGGCTTAACAAAGCAGTAGTTGGTAACTAACCAGCTTATTACAATGTTATTAACTAGGGTGGAATTAGCGCTCTCTAGCTAATAGAAAGCTGCTCATCAGGTCAGTAAGTGTGTCTCCTTAGAATAAACACTATTAATAACAACATTCCTACAGAAAGTGGTGGTGGTGGTGGTTCTCCATCACTGTTTTCATCATTAGAACATCTCCAAAGCTCTCCTTGTGGAGTCCATAGGAGATCCAACACCTGGTTTGGTAAGTCAGTGCTGCTAAATCAATGATATTCACCTCTTGAACCTTATATTTATTATTGTTATTAATCCTAATGCAGAAACTATTATATAGCATATAATGTATAGCATTAGCTTGTGGCGTTCCCCAGGGTTCTAGTTTAGGGCCTATAAAACTCTCAGTTCTAAAGAGCTGAAGTGAACATTATTAACAGTTAATAAAGTAATAATAAGTAGTCATTTGGTTTAAGATAATAATATGCATAATAATTGAGATGTTATTAAATGTTGTGCACAGATTATAATGTAAAATACACCAGTAAATGTGAGCTGGGAGAATGCTTAATAAGTGCATTACAGGGATGTTATAATACTCCCTATAGTGAATTATTAATTTATTAGTTATTTAAGATTTATTGTTCAATTATGTACATGTGAAAAAACAACAAGAACTACCTGATAAGACAGATTATTAACCTCTTGAACCTTTGGTGTATTATTTACTTATCCTAATACAGAAACAATTATGAATGATTTGGTAGCTGTATAGTATTAGCCTGTGGCGTTCCCTAGGGCTCTATTTTAGGGCCTACGAAACTGAGGTTAATTATGACAGTTATGCAGGTTTGAGGGTGAAGAGCTGAAGTGTGGACCGGAATACAGGATTTAAAGAGTTAAACAGTTGTTATAGCAGCTAATTGGTTTGATAATGATAATAAAGGGCATAATTCTTGGTAGATTGGCAGATTATAATGTATAATACACCAATAAATGTGATCTGTGAAAATACTCCGTAAGGCTTCATAAGGCAACCAATTACTGCCATGTCTCATAAAATCTCATAAGTGCATAACAAGGACATTATAAAACCCCTTATACTGAATTATGTAAGATTGAATGTTCAAGTTGGGAAAGATGAGGTAGGGTGGTGATCATCTATCCAACACCTTGGCCTTACTGTTGCTGTTGTCGCTGGATGCAGTCAAATCCTCACAACAGTGCTTCTCCAGAATCTAGTAGAAAGTCTTCTTCCCTGAACAATAGAAACGGCAACTCCAGCAAAAGCAGAAGAAACAATGTAGAAAAAAAGCAGGTGTCCCAATACTTTTGTCAATTTTAAAAATATATAATGTAGATGGGGCCATTTTTGCTATTTTTTACTTTTTCCACAATAATGTACTGGTGAACAGCCAGTAACTAGCACCTACTTGCTGATAAGACATATTATTAACCCCTTGAACACTTGGTGTATTATTTATTCAGCCCAACGCAGAAACTATTAATATGTGGTAACTGTTAAGCATATCTCGTGGAGTTCCCCAGGGCTCAATTTTAGGGCCTATGAAACTGAGGTTAATTATGACAGTAATGCAGGTTTAAGGGTGAAGAGCTGAAGTGTGGACTTACATACAGGATTTAAGAGTTAAAACCCAAGTTAATAATTTAATAAACGGTTGTTATAGTGGCTAATCGGTATCTAATTGGCTTGATAATAAAGGGCATAATTATGGGCAGATTGGCAGATCATAATGTATAATACGATAAACTTGATCTTACCAATTACTGCCTTGTTAAAACCTCATAAAGGTATTACAGTGACATTATAAAACCCTGTATACTGCATTATTTAAGATTTAATGTTCAGTAATGTGGGTGTATTATTTATTCATCCTAATGCAGAAACTATTTTGTATTACTTGGTAACTGTTAAGGATATCTCCTGGCGTTCCCCAGAGCTCTATTTTAGGGCCTACAAAACTGTTAACTGTGGACTCTGACAGTGATTCAGTCCTGAGGTTGAAGAGCTGAAGCGTGGACCTATACAGTGAGTTAACTTGAGTTAAACACAAGCTAATAATGTAATAATATTCAGTTAATTGTAATTAGTTAATTGGCTTGATATGATAATAATGGAGATCTCGCATGTTGTGCACAGATTACAATCTATTAGACATAAAGGGATCTGTGAAAATGTCTAATACGTAAGGCAGTAATGAGTAGACAGTTAATTACCTATTACTGTGTTATTAAAGCTTTATTATAATGCTCCTATACTGAATCTTTACCATAATTATGGTATTACTGTATAATGCTGAAGCTGTTATACTATATAATACCATATTACTGTACTCGCACCTCATAGCGTTAATGCTTATACACTCCCAACGTTTTCCACAGTCCCTCGGACTGCAGTCATGTAAGCAATAATGACATGTATGATCGATGTAACCAGTGTAATTTCACTTCTCACTTTGTATTCTGATCATATGTTCATGTTTTATGTGTTTTGTGTGTTTTATATGCCATGTGGGGAAGAGTACTAGTATATTTAAGGTCTTTGGGTTCAGAGGAAGGCCATGAACAAGCTACTCCTCAGAGTTTAGGCCATATTTCCCGTTTCTCTACCAAAGCCCAGCTGCACTGTTAAAAGTATAAGAGCCTTGCAGGGTCGGCCCAAGCCGTCCCCATACCACCACCACCACCTCATCACCACCATATGCTAAATCATTCCATAGGCTACACTGTGTGTGTGTGTGTGTGTGTGTGTGTGTAACAACCCCGCTATCATTAGCATTATTTACATCATACCCGTGTCACTCTGGCTATTGTTTTTAACCTAACAGGGGGAGCAAACTCCCAAAAATGATGTAAATAATACATTTTCACTGGTGTAGAAATGTGGCTTATTAATTATATAAATAGAACTATTTGAGAATAACATCAGCAGACAAGACGCTTCATTTACTGTAAACTTTTATTATTATTTTTATAGAGGTAGAGAGATACTGTACTGATACTGTAATACGCTGAAGCGCCCGGGCCTTTATTAATTTATTAACCTAGTATTGGCTGTGCCACATATGAAAATACATTTATATATAAAAAAAATCAATGTGTAATACCATTATTTTTAAAATCTAATTTCTTTTAGCATGATATCTTGGTGCTCTTGGGGGCCCTAAGCGGCCTCCTAATTCGAGTATGGCCTGGGCCGGCTCTGGAGACTGGAGAAACATTTGGAGGTTCCTCAAGGATCTTCTACTTTTAACAGAGCAGCTGAGAGAAGCTACAGTGCACCATTGTTCAAGTGGCCTTGAGGGTGTAGGCAAGGTCATCTCGGAGAGACCAGGGCTGCGTCCAGAAACTTTTGCTACTCCTCCAGCTCCTCTCCTATCCCGGAAGAAGGAGGAGAGGAGCAGTAATTGGGGAAATGGGACAGCTGATCCCTTTTAGATATGATGTGGACTACTGATGAACTGAGCCAATCACAACACTCGCTTTCAGCACACCCCTACTACTGCTGCTGCTACTACTACTACTACTACTACTACTACAGCCCAGCCAATCACAGCTGTTGCTTAGAGCAGCACATATCTTAATATAATAATGTAAAATAAAACATACATAAAATAGTTTATTATTAAAATAAAAAAATATTAATTATTATTTTTTAAAAATTAAAAATGATCAGCTCAGTTCCAGTAGCTCCAGGAGCCTGGTGAGTATACATCACTGCTGTACTGATCATTGTGTGTATGTATGATAAGCAGCATTAATTAATATGGACGTCTGGGCCTGGACGCAGTGATGTCCCTCCTACATCTCTAAAAGACTTCCTGGGTGGGATACTCTTAGGTCAAGCCGCCTCCGGGTTTCGGACAGCAGTAACCTGGGGGATTTCTGGACGCAGCCCAGGTGTGAGAAGTCTCGGTTGACCGTGTAAGAATTTCCTTCCTCGTCATTAATTATGCGCACTTGTTTACACTCCCTTGTTTATTTATAGGACAGTTCTTATGACATCATTATGGAAAGGACGTCTCTGATCTCTGATAACTGATGAAGTGTAGCCACAGCCCATTCGGGACGTACAGAACCTCTGGGTGTCTCTGGATGTTTGCCAAGAGTTCTTGAGTTTTTTAATAAAATATATTATTGTATTATTGCTCGACTGCTCGAGATTTAGTCCACGCTTCATGTTTTCCATGCTGTTACGGCTTTAATAGGAGTGTGTTCTAGCCTTTCAGCCATAAGCTAGAGGTTTTAGAGGCAATAAGCTCTTCAAACGTCTGGTTCTGTTCACCACCCGTCACCACCTTCTCTAGAACAGTGTGTTTCACCCAGAACTCACCCAGTTTTCTCCAGACTGCTTTACTGGTGGGATAAAGCCTCCAGCATTGGCCTAAAGAGACATGGCGTGTTTGGAGTTCCATCCAAGATCACTGGATTGGATGAGTTGGAGATGCAGAACCAGTCATCATGCAACATCTGAACCTCACTGGTGCTCCGCTGAGGCTGAATGGAATCAGATCCTCCTCCCAGTGATGAGTCTTCTCAGAAAGAGGAAACTCTGGAGTGTCTAGACAGTTCCAGACATACAGTCTGTCTGAGGGATGTTTTGAATGTTCTGAAACAGCAGCAATATCTAACACCACTTTCCAGAAGGATGGAGTAGAAGCACCTGATTCTGAAGGAACAAAGATTTTACTGTCAAATGCATCTAATTTACATCATTCTGTTCAGTCAAAGCTATACCTCCAGGACTGCTTTGGATGGAGTGATTAAGCTCTATCTATAAGACCTTTGAGATGAGTTGGAGTTGCAGACCTAACCATCAAACATCAGAACCTGACCTCATTGAGGTTCTGTAAGCCAGATTGATGCTGGTGACCTCAGAGGAACCTCTGGAGAGTCTGCACAGAGTGTAAACACTGAAATAACCATGATATCTAACACTGCTTTCCTGAAGGACGGTGTAGAAGTACCTGCTTCTGAGGGAACGAGGATATTGACTTATACCTCCAGGACTGCTTTGGATAGAGTGATGGAGCTCCATCCGATACCTTCTGGAGAAGTTGAACCTGACCTCATTGAGGTTCTGTAAGGCTGATCAGAAGAGTGGAGGAGGACCAAATACCTGGACTGATTGATGCTTTTGACTCCAAAAGAACCTCTGGAGAGTCTGCACAGAGTGTACACAGAAGGACGGAGTAGAAGATCTCATTTGCATGACTCTACACAGTCAAATTTAGACTTATTCCTCCAGGACTGCTTTGGGAGGAGTTTGAGTGAGACCTAAATCATCAAACATCAGAACCTGACCTCATTGAGGTTCTGTAAGCCAGATTGATGCTGATTACTGCAGAAGAACCTCTGGAGAGTCTGCACAGAGTGTAAACACTGAAATAACAGTGATATCTAACACTGCTTTCCTGAAGGACGGTGTAGAAGCACCTGCTTCTGAGGGAACGAGGACATGGAGTTATACCTCCAGCACTGCTTTGGATAGAGTGATGGAGCTCCATCCGATACCTTCTGGAGAAGTTGAACCTGACCTCATTGAGGTTCTGTAAGACTGATCAGAAAAGTGGAGGTGGACCAAATACCCGGACTGATTGATGATTGTGACTCCAGAAGAACCTCTGGAGAGTCTTATCGAAGATCTATAAGACCTTTGGGATGAGTTGGAATTGCAGACCTAACCATCAAACATCAGAACCTGACCTCATTGAGGTTCTGTAAGGCTGATCAGAAGAGCACCTGCATTTGAAGGAACAAGTTTCTTATTTGCATAATTCTATTCAGGCAAAGTCATGCAAAAATATTGCTTTACCTCCAGGACTGCTTTGGATAGAGTGACTGTGCTCCATCCAATACCTTTGGGAAGAGGTGGAGTGACAGACCTAACATCAAACATCAGAACCTGACCTCATTGAGGTTCTGTAAGCCAGATTGATGCTGGTGACCTCAGAGGAACCTCTGGAGAGTCTGCACAGAGTGTAAACACTGAAATAACAGTGATATCTAACACTGCTTTCCTGAAGGACGGTGTAGAAGCACCTGCTTCTGAGGGAACGAGGACATGGAGTTATACCTCCAGCACTGCTTTGGATAGAGTGATGGAGCTCCATCCGATACCTTCTGGAGAAGTTGAACCTGACCTCATTGAGGTTCTGTAAGACTGATCAGAAGAGTGGAGGTGGACCAAATACCCGGACTGATTGATGATTGTGACTCCAGAAGAACCTCTGGAGAGTCTTATTGAAGATCTAGAAGACCTTTGGGATGAGTTGGAGTTGCAGACCTAACCATCAAACATCAGAACCTGACCTCATTGAGGTTCTGTAAGGCTGATCAGAAGAATAGAGGAGGACCAAATACCCAGATTGATGCTGATTGTGCAGACTCTCCAGCGGTTCTTCTGCAGTAGAGTGTAAACACTGAAATAACAGCAATATCTAACACTGCTTTCCTGAAGGACGGTGTAGAAGCACCTGCGTCTGAAGGAATGAGGAGGATGGACGGACTGTTTTACCTTCAAATGCATCTTATTTGCATGACTCTGTTAAGTCAGTCATGTAAAACACTCCTTTAGATGTGTTTTCTGTATAAAACTGGACTTATACGGTCGTTTCCGGGGTTCGGCCGGTGCAGACTGCACACAGTCAAGCTTCTATAAACAGGTCTGAGGCTAAAGCCTAAACACTGAGCTCACAAACTCTCTGCGTCATCCATCCAATCCCTCACAGAGCTCCTCTTTTAGACACGACCAAACTCTGCCTTTCTTAGACACCTTTCAATCCAGCCATTCGTTTCTTTCCCCCTGCAGCCCACATGGCCTCAGCTCCAGCCTCTGAACACATGTAAAAATAAAAGCCCTCCAGCGGGTCTCTCTGGACCTGCTACACTTTCATTTACATGTTACATAAGCCTCACCTCTTGATCTTTCGCCTTCACTAACCAACGATTACTTCACTCCTACCATTTCCATCACACACACACACACTCAAACACACACTCCAGCTGTGGATACCTCTATTCACTTACGGCATCCAGTGCCGGACGCATTATTTGTAAGAAGCCTAGATAATCGCCTCATCAGTGGGGGCTTCGCTGATGAAGAGCAGGTAGACAAAGAGGAATATGAAGCCCAGCAATTCAGTACAATCGCAGTGACCGCAGATATCCCACACACACTGATTCACCCACTCAGCTGTGCTCCTCCTACACGTGCCCTGGCTTCATACACACACACACACACACACACAAACGCGATGAACCAGCCCACACATGCCAGCACTCAGCCAGCATCCTCAGCCACTTTCTTTCCCTCGCTCTCCAACAGCCTTTCAGAAATGATGGGCTTCAGAACTTGACTGTACCGAATGCCTGGGACACAAACGGGGCTGTGATTCCAATCAGCATGGGTGGGTATCGATGGTTTGAGTGGGTATTAGATCAATAGCCAATATCCCATCCACCGGAAAGTGCTGGAGGAGGTACGATGACGAACACGGACACTGTGATAAGCAAACTTTGTGAGCATGAGGGTCTGCTGTTACCTGCTCCTTTTTAGGATGCTGATGATCCTCTGCCATCACGACACATTTACATAACTCCTGCTAAAAGAAGGAACCCAAAACCTGACCCATACTGTGCTTAAGTTTTCTAAAAGTAAACACGGTGAGACAAGCATCTTAACATGGTCTCAAATGTTCAGTCAACTCCATTCATTAACCCACTTCTTTATTTCAAATATTATTGATAGTGTGCTGATGCACAATTTAACAAGGCCAGGTCAAGGCCGAGTCCAGACGGGCTTGACTGGACCAAGATCGAGTCCAAGTAAGTGCATGACCGAGTCAAGGCCAGAGACCAGGTGAGTGCATGGCCAAGTCAAGATCGAGTCTAAGTGAGTGCATGACCGAAGGTCAAGATCGATTCCAAGTGAGTGCATGACCGAGTCAAGATCGAGTCCAAGTGAGTGCATGACCGAGTCAAGATCGAGTCCAAGTGAGTGCATGGCCGAAGGTCAAGATCGAGTCCAAGTGAGTGCATGGCCGAGTCAAGGCCAGAGACCAGGTGAGCGCGTGGCCGAGTCAAGACCGAGTCCATGTGAGTGCATGACCGAAGGTCAAGATCGAGTCCAAGTGAGTGCATGTCCGAAGGTCAAGATCGAGTCCAAGTGAGTGCATGACCGAGTCAAGATCGAGTCCAAGTGAGTGCATGGCAGAGTCAAGACCGAGTCCAAGTGAGCGCATGACCGAAGGTCAAGATCGAGTCCATGTGAGCGCATGACCGAAGGTCAAGATCGAGTCAAGGCCAAATTCATGTGAGCATGTGACCGAGTCAAGACCGAGTCCAAGTGAGTGTGTGACTAAATCGGACTAAATCGAAGAGAGCTATTCCCGTCCAAAACCCCTTCCAGTTCTGAAGTTCTTCATTTTGTTTGGGCTTTGCTGTTCAAATGACTTTCTGTGCATAATTACATCATTATTTACAGTCACTCAGTAAATCCATTTACTTCAGACTCTCAATATCAGCAACTGACACAAACCTGTATCTCCACCCTTTCATTTTCCTGCAAAACAAAAACTCTGATCACGACAAGAGCCAGAGCACAATCACTCCAGACTCAGGCCCAAAACCAGAGCTGTAGGACAGACAGTAAACAAACAAACAAACAAACCGAGACAACAACTCCGCTTCCAGAGAACACACAACAGGTCACGGGCTTCCTATCCGGAAGCTGGGACGGAGGACAGCTCTGTGGAAAGCTGAAGCCATAAAATGCAGAACGAGCCCCGAGAATCAGGGTTACATCCTCAGCCATGCAACATCGCCGAGGCCAGATGGAAGAAACCACACCGAGCACAATGTGGCTTAGCGAGAAGCAACAAAAGGTGAGGGAAAGTCGTGCACTGTGGTGGGACAGCCTGAAGTACACGGCGTGTCGCTTCCTACGACCCATTTGTGTATTCTACTGGCACACAATGCATTAAAATGTGCCCTCGTTAAGACTGAACTAATTAATTGTCCTAAAATAGCCTCTCTGGCCCCCGACATCGCCACAAGAAAATCATCCTCTCATGCCCTCCCCTCATACAATACACATGAGAAATCATATATTTCTAGGCCATGAGACAGATGGAGAGAGAGAGCGCGAGAGAGAGAGAAGGCAGGAGATACGGGGAGGGGGTGAGGAGCGTCAGATCACCGTGCCTACGCTTTCCGGTCGGACCTGTAGGCCCAATAAAAAGTCCAGATACAGCTCTGCTCTTTCACATTTGCTTTATTGACAGCTGGACAGTACTGGACAGTACAATACTCTGATTCTATTGCCTTGTTTATGTGCTTACAGGTACAATGCGCCACTCTGTAAACATCTGTGGTGTTGTGGAAACTGAGCTCAGTGAACATTCAACAAAACTGGGCAGAATCATAATCATGTGCTCCATAAATCGACGAATCGGTCTCTTGAATCGGTCACTGCGATTCTCGTCCGGTCACGTTCGTTCAGAATAAACCCGTTAACGTAAAGCTTAATATTGCGGTATAGAATATACAGCGTATAGCAAATATAGCTCTTCTTTTTGACAGGACACTCTATTGCGATACACACTTGTGTTTCGAACAAGGTCGGTATTCGTCGATGAAAACCCTTTAATAAAATTCACAAAATCACGACGACGAATTAATAGCCAGATCGGTCAGTTTAACGCAAGAATCAACGAAAGCAACGGAAAATAAAAGTCATCCGATGAACAATTTCTAAGCAACTCACAATGACGTAGGTCTGAAAATGCAGCTTAAATAAGAGACCTAGAAATAATACTGCGTAAAGAAGAGACCGCCTGGAGTGGATATGGTATCTGCAACACCTGCGTCACACGTTCCTACAAGAACTGCTGTTCTCATCAGCAAGAGGTGTAGAAGTTGCTATTTGGGGACAGGATTTGCAACAGCGTGGTTTCCTAAATTAAAACACGGAGTGATGTGTGGGTTTCTGAGGTGTGTTGTAGTTCACTGCCGTCGCCGCCGCCGCCGCCGCCGCCGCCATCACCACCCGAACAGTTGTTAGGATACAGACTTCACCTGTGAGTGTTGCGCTCTCCCCCCTGGGCGTGCTGTGAAGACACCTCGCCTCTCTCTCGCACAACAATAGCAGCCAACTCCCCACGCTGGCCAGAAATCTGCTGTGCCTGGTTGCCATGGCACTCTGCATCTCTTTCTGATTGGTCTTCGCAGAAAAGTCCCTGAAGGACGTCCTGTTCCAGCTCCTCCCAGTGGTCCCAGGCAGGTCTGTTGGACCCTGGTTCGGGCTCAGAATCGGACAGGTCCGAGTCCCAGTCGCTGTCCCCGACGGTGGACGCCAGAACGAAATCTGCCCTGGAGCCGCTGTCCTCGGAATCGTTCGAGTCCCCGTACACGGAATGACCTTCCGTACCCAGCAGGTGGCAATCCGGGGCAGCCAGGTACACAAAGCTGTCGGTGGACAAGAAGTCGCACTCGTCAGGGTAGGGGCAGGGTTTGGTGAAGGATGTCGGGGGCGAGGGTTCCCCTCGTGCTGGGGCGGGTGCGACGTCCCGGGCAGGAGGGGGCAGAACCGAAACTGCCAGGTAGACAAAACTGTCTGTTGCAACAAAAGGATCCAGGTCACCGGGGTCCAGTAGAGGCCCTTTGACCTCATGCTTTGATGGGGACAGTGGCAAAGGCACATCAGTTTTCGATGTGTTCACAGTGTTACAAATCTCTTGGCGTAGAGATCCTTTGTCCACGGATTTCGAGCCCTCTTGCATGACCGTGACTTTGGCTTTGATTTCTTTCACACTCCTTCCTTTGCTCGATTCCTCGCACTCAGCTTTCAGCACAGTCGACTGCCTGGAATTGCTTATTTGCACTGTGCAAGTCCCGGTCGCTCTGTCGGCCCCTTGTTCATTCACACCTTTGTTGAGGGAAGTCACACTTCCAAAGTCTAACTCAAACATGGATCTGTCGCCATCCGAGGTAATGTCCTCTTTACTGGTCTGGCTGGGATTAGACATGTAAACCCCACTGGAGTCGGAGTCCAGCGTTAGATTCGAATCTGGAGATCCAGTGTGGCCATATTTAGTTCCCAGCTGAACCTCAGAGTCCAGATCCAAGAGGGACGGGACTTTAGCTTTTCGGAGACTCTGTCCTGTTGGTTGCGTAACAACAACAACATCGTTTTCCTTCAGGTGCAAATCAGAGTGCGATCTGAGTATGTCATTGAGTTCGGAGTCTAGCGAGTCCTCTCTACTTAGCCTCTCAAGTTCCAGGAGGTCTTCAGCACCTAGCTCCGAACTTGTCCCGGAGGGTGCTTGTGAGCCGCCGAACCCTGTTGGAGGGTGCAAGAGGGGCCAGCGCCTCAGAGAGCCTAACGTCTGTGAATCCGTGTCCTTCCACGCTTCATCCCAAAGCGAGTTCACCATCTCCAGAACCGCTTCCCAGTTCTCGTTCTCTACCTCGACCTCAGACTCCGAAGGGGCGTTTTCGTCCAAGGCCTCCTCGGCTTTCTCTGGGACAGCTGGCATTTTACTACCGCACTCCACAACGTCCTCCCTCACCACCTCGGTTTTGGACGCCTCCGCTTTCTTTTCCTCTATTTGCCGCAAGATCTTCCAGTCCTGCAGGGAACAGTCCTTCAGCTCACTTTTTAAATTGGACTTCCCCAACTTGCCCTCCACTTTGCCCTGGTGCTCGGGGAACGGAGAAAGGCGAGGCATAGGCTTTTTGTCCGAGACGCTCCGGATGAGAAGAGAGGGTAATGGGGGAAGGATGGGAAGATTGTGAACCGCGCCACCTTGCCTCACCGTCCTCCTCCTGCCGATCAGCCTCCGTGGCCAAGTGGACTCGGACATGGAAGTCGTGCAAATCGTAGGTCCCTTTGTTATCTGGGAATGCAAAAGGGGCGCAGTGTCACTTTCCGGCTCTGGCGTGGTGGGCTGTTGCTCAGCGATGGGCTCGACAGGCTTGGGTTTAAAAGTCTCAAATACTCGTACAGTGTTCCCATCTCCTTTCTGCTCTTGCTCTTTCTCTTCCTGCATATCTTGGCCACACATGAGGGCACTCACTGACAGTTCGGAGAGAGGAGGTCTAGGTGAAGAGGGCTGGGTGGGCAAAGACTGTCTGTGAAACTGCTGATGGTAGGGCAGGGGTGAAGGGGAGAAGAAAACCGATGGAGTGTGCGTACCAGTGGAAAAGGGGGATCCAGAAAAAGGAGAAATCTGTGGGGAGGTCATGCTGTTTGGGAAGAAAGCCACCCCTGGATTTAAGTAGTTCTTCTCCCCAGGAGACAGCTCCAGAGCATCTGGAAACTTGGGCGGCGTCAGAACCTTCCAGGAGTGCCGACAAAGGTTGTCCTTCTTGCCGCTGTCCTGGTGGGGATGCCTCTTGTTCATGGAGCCACTGGGAGCTGAAGAACACGACACGCTTGGAGAGGTTGATCTCGCGAACCCTCCTGGCGATCTAAGCTCGTCATTGGCCAGCTTCAAGGAATCAAAAATGAACCTTTCGTCCAGTCTTCTCCCACTGCTGAGGAGCACCGATGACCTGGTATCGAACATGTCACCTCCAAGGGAGCCGTTACTGGAAAAGTCTGTTTCTCGGCCTCTCCTGGAGCCCAACGTGCTGTGGGCAGAGCTATGGTCAATCTGCTCATTGATGCACATTGTGTCGTAGATGGAGCGTTGAGGGATGTAGCCATCTTCATTGTAGCCTTCACGTTCATTTTTCTTCGAGCAACAAGGACTCTGCCGCAGGCAACCTGGGCGACTCAGTGGTTTCCCCATTTTAGAAACGAATGGCTTTCAGCACACTTCCAACATAAGCTCTGAGAAGGTTCTGGACTTGGAGTCAATTTCCGTCGAACGTCCCGTTCCCTAATCCTTTCCGGAACTTTCTTTATCTCGCTTTTAAAATGAATCCAAAATGTTACGATTTTTATGAAGGATCCCGAGCAGTCAAAAAAAAAAAAAGCAAGCAAGAGAGGTCTTAAAACGTCAGTATATAAAATAAACGTACAGCTCCTTCTGTTTGATCACCTGCAAAAACTGGTGGCACTGAAGCAACTTCAGGAGATCATCAGGAGAGCGCTGGAGCATGTCCTTTTAACGGTCGCAAAGGAAAACGGACGTACACCTACAGGCGCAGCTCTTCCGCGAAGTCTGTAACTGTCCACCATCTGCTCTGCTCAGCAGACGGATGGACGGACGGATGGACGGACACTCCTCTCGCACACCGGACTTTGAGTCCTACATCCAGTTGGTGAAAGCTGCTGAAAACTGAACGCACACTTGCAACAAAAAAAAAACAAGGACAACTCACTGCTCTTTCTGCTCCAAATCTGGCACCAGCCTTCCCCGGGGTCTCTGCCCACTTTGCCTCTTCATGGTGATGATCATTTTCACAATCACTTCCATTAGTGAGGATGAGTAGCCTCTCTCCAGAAATCAGAGCATCGGTGCCATAACAGATGGACAACCCCAGTGCCTTGCAGCGCTCCTGCAGTCCAAGTATGGAAAGAGTCCACGAAAGCCAGGCATAGTCCGCAGCTCGGCTCGAGAGCTCAGCCTTCAGAGCGTTACCCCGTCTCAGACAGAAACACTGATGGTTTGACAAATGGCCTCCTATTTCTACACCAACGCCAGCTCTCCCTCTCTTTCTCTCGCTCACTTGCTCGCTCACTCGCCCTCCCTCCTCTCGCGCTCTCGCTCACTCCGACTCTCTCAATCACCAGCTCCCCTCCCCCCCAAGTTCTGATGCTGCTTCAGGGCTTTTGCAGTTTTATCAGAAGCTTAGGGTGTTTTTTTAACCTCCCCTCTCATCTGATTGGAGTCATTTTCGATTCGGATTTGACCTCCAAAGCGAGACGGCTCTGATTTTCCTCCAGCTCCTTCGCTGGAGTTATCAAAGTCCTCCTCTATTTGCTGCTACCTTGGTGCGGGAGATCCTAGGATGCTAGAGATGCTGAGGAAATGAAAGGAGAGAGAGAGAGAGAGAGAGAAGACGGAGAATCAACCCTCTAGAATCAACAGACGTGCAGCTCTGGCTCGAAGAGATGGATAATTATTAATGTCAAAAGCATCCTTGTACTGTCAGTTTGTCTTTGTTGCACTCTTCCTCCTCCTCCTCATCACCCACACCCACACCCACACACACACACACACACACACACACACACACACTCTCTCTCTCTCTCTCTCTCTCTAACCCTTTCTGAATCGACACCTCTCGTGTCCTGTGTACACCCACACACACTCTTTTCACTCGGGCAACACAAACATGATCAGTCTGAGTTTTCCCATGGTGGCTCAGTTTATCGTGATAGGTCAGAAATACATACATCTGTAGGTGACGGGGGCATTTATGCAGATACAGGACAGAATGCCACCTTCGAGCACTTCCACGAACACATACCGTTCAACCCCCTCACTCCGCGCCCCGCTCCCCAAAAGTCTAGCATCACAGAAAGCATCAAAATCAAGTGTTTAACAATCCTAAATGAAACTTCACGTAATTGAAATACTGAGGGCTGATCCTTGCCATTTCTGCTGTTGTGCGTTTCTCGAAACCTGCAGAATCCAGCACAGCGCGCTAGCAAAAGCAAAAGCCCTCGACTGTGTTACCATGGTAGCAAATGACAATTGGCCTTATATCGTAGGCAGGCACTGGATGTATCTGTGCAAATATCTGCATAATCTTGTGGCTAAACATTGCAGATTTGATTTGGCCACTCGTGTGACCATGTGAAGGCCTTGCCACTTGAACTAAAAACAAGCCTGTGCTGCACTGATCTACACTCCTGAACTCTGGGCTCTGAAAGGGTACAGCAGTTTCAGAACCCAGAAAATTGCATACTAAAAAAAAGCACGGTTTGTTTACATGGACTAGAAATTACAGAGATGTGTAACAATAATAATAATAATGATAATAATGAATATCGAGCCACTAAAAAAAAAAAAAGGAAGGGAAAAAAAGAAGCAAACCGTAAACAAACCAGGGGGTAGAACAGAGCACTGTTTATCTTTACAAACAAATAAACAACAAATAAACAAATGAATGAATGAATGAATTCTCAGGATCTGCAATTTAAATTTCAATTCAGCATCAAGATCCCCGAGAGAAACAGCCTGTGGAGGAGAAAAGAGCGACACACCAAACGCTAAGTGAACCAGTTCGTTTTGGCCTTTCTCCTCCAGTAAGAATACCAATACAACCCCTCCAACTCTGCCCGTAATTGCGCCTCGCGCTGCCATTATTGTGGTGTTCGAACAGATCTCTCCATCTCCTCCTGAACCCACGTAGTGTGTAGGTGTCTGCACAAACGGCACATGGTTAGTCACAGTTCTTCCCTTCGTTTGTGTTGGCTCTGAAAACAGCCAGAGCTTCCGCAGAACAAGAGCAGCCGCGGCCCCCAGAATAACATCCCCGTAACGGACTTCACGCGGTCATTAGGAGCTCTCCTCGTCCGAGGAGTCCAAGAACTGTTGTTTGGGGTCCCGATGGACGTCCCGTACTGCGAGAACACGTGTGAGCATGCTTTCCAGCACGGTGCGCTCCAGCGACTCAGAAGAGAACCACAAGGGGCTACTGGGGTCACAGGAGCTTTCTGGCTGCAGGTAGAACAGATCCGGACGTTCCTTCACCGAGTCAGAACTGCGGAGGAGGAGGAGGAAAACAATCCGTTAGGATACAGAGAGACACTTTAACCATGTAAAAACACAAACAACTGCCTTCATCATAGCCTATACCTCTTCTCCAGTGTAGAAAAATTATATTTTATCATAATTCATTTCATTAAAATAAATAAAAATAAATAAATATAATTAAATAAATAAAATTTGATATAGATCATATGAAATACATTTAGTTTGAATTTGTCTGCATGCTTAGCTCTTTTAAATATCAAATAATTACATTTTATATATATGATTTGATATTTAAAATAGCTGCACATGCAGACCAATTGCACCTGTCAAACCAATGTAACTCTCTACACTAATCAAGGTTATTAATCAAAGATTAATATGATTAGATTTGAACAATAGAGGCATTAACATTACTTATCAATAATATTAATAACTGTAGACTATTAAAGCCTAAAGATTCCCACATGAAGGAACACTGCAGCACAAATTGGTTTATTAAATTAATTGATTACTTATTTTATTTTATTTTTTTTTAAACACCCCCCCTTCTTTGTTTGCTTTTCCTTCTTAATTAAAATCTGGTACATTAGTCCTCACCATTTAGAGAGGTAGAACTCGTACAGTCGAACAGGACAGCGTGAGGAGTCCTCTGTATTCTCCGGCATCTCCATGCATTCCTCCTCCTCCTCTTCATTGTCCTCCCTCTTCCTTTTACCAAGTACAACTGAACCTGCACCACCATTAAAGGCAGAAATAAAAAAAATGGGTCTAAAACATGTATTTATGACATTTTCTTAATAACAGATACTGAATGTAAACCATATTCAATGTTTCTAAAAACTGCCCAGAAGTCGGACTAAACTAACCACTAAAACTGCAGCACACATTAAAAATAAACAGTTCGACCACCCCAGGTTGGGGGGCTGATGTTCTCTGTGATCTCCAGGCACTGCATGGGTTTGCTCAGTTCCACCAGAAGCAGGACTGATGGGACCTGAAAACACGGGCCTTTCAGTTTTGGATAGACTTTGGCTACCACACTTACACTCTCAAAGGTTTTAGAACCCCCTTTGAATTGTAGCCACAGACTTACCTTGTTTCTCCTCTCCTTTTTCATTTCCAGCCAATTTGATTCTAAGATAGGACGCCGTGCCCTGTTTGGTGGTCCTGGTGCAGTGGGTGAAGTTGGAAAAGGAAAGGCGCTGATGCTGGTCCAGAGTTTTTAGGTTGAGCAGTTTGACCGTGAGAAACAGCAGCGTGTTGAGCAGCACAAAGGGGGATGAAGCGCCCAACTGTTTACACTCCCACAGGAAGCTCTCCTCAACACGAGACTGCAGGAATCCTGCGGTTAAAATACAAAAATAGAATAAAACATCCTGAAGCTGTCAGAGTTATCACCATTAAATACACAGTCTGCCTCCTCGTGGGCGTGTACGGGAGCATAGCGCCGCTGCTGCTCGCTAAAACTGTCAGAAATGGTTGACTGGAGAACAGCGCTGACCAAAGTGCCGACTGCGGGGCAACGTTGACCAGCAAGGGGCACGGTTAGTGATCACAGAGGATGTGTACTGTGTACCGAGTCCCACTTAACCATGCCTGAGCCCACCTCTTCAAGCAAGCAAGGGCACGGTTTTGGGGGCCATATGTACAGGCATGGTACAGATCATTTAAAAATAAAAAATATATATATATAAGAACTATTTAACTAAGTCCTATTAGTAATAGTTCATATGACTTACGTATATTTATTAACTAATAATAATAATAATAATAATAATAATAATAGGTAAAGGCCTTAAAAACTTTTTACCTGAGGAGATAAGCTTTAAACAGCTTGTTTTTACCTATTAGGAATATTAGCCTTACATTTTTTCTAATACTAAATAGTTAACTATCAATAACAGTTAACAGGCCTTACACAGTTCTTACCAATTAATAACAGTTAAAGGGATTTACATAGATAGTTCTTTATTTTATTAATAACAGTTAATATGGCCTTATGCATTACTAACTATTATTAATAGTTAAAAGCCCTTAACGTTTTAATTTTTGATTTTATTTATTAATAATAGTTAATAGGCCTTACATTGTTTCTACCTGATAGACAATGAGCCCTAAATAGATTGTTTTAACCGATTAATAATTCCTAACTAATTTCAGTTTTAGTTCATTAATAACAGTTAATGGGCCGCACACACAGTTCTATATATATATAGAAAAAAGGAAACTTAGCAGCAAGCAGCAATTGCACAATACAGCACAGTAACATAATACAATAATAACAACAACATTAATAACAATAAATAGAATTAAAATAAAATACGCTTTTGAACCAACCAGAGATGAAAGGCGGTTCAGTTATAAAGAATAAGGAATGAAATGTGCAGGAGGAGTGAATATCAGCAGATAGATGACAATACTGAATACATATGTGCATATGTTAATTTTATATTTAAGTAAAGTGTCAAGTGTCCAGGAGTGCAGATGGACTTACATAGATAGTTGGTAACTATTATTATTATTATTATTAATAATAATAATAATAATAATAAATAGGCCTTAATCAGATATTATAATAGATAACTATTAATAACAGTTAAATTTTAGAATAGACAGGACTTGAATAGATAGTTTTAAACTATTAATGGACATAAGGACATTAATAGTTAAGAGTTATAGTGTTTGCAAACACTTACAAATTCCTTTATTAAATTAAGACTACATTTTAATTTTAAATATAAAAATAAATTCAAATGAAATAACTTCAAGTTTGTAATTCAGGATGAAATTCAGGTGTTTTTATAGTGTGAGTTAATAAAAAACATGAGTGAAGTGAAAAGTGGCCACAGAAGACTGAGGCAACACAGTAACATAAGAATGATTTACCACTCTGAGGTAAGGCGCTGGCCTCGTCTTTAAGCAGCCTGGTCAGGTCTGTGGTGAACTGGCCGTACGGAGAGTCCATGAAGATATTCTCAAGACGGCCGTTTTCAAGGAGGTACTGTATGTAAGGAGGGAAAGATGCCATGAAAAAACAAAACACACACACAAATATAAAAGGTAATATTCAGCTTCTCAGAGCATTATGTGAGCGTGTATTCGCTGAAGCCTGCTTCGTGGATGCAGAAATGACACCAACAGTGTTCTCCTCGATGTTAATGAGTATCGAGCTCAACATACTTATGAGAGCTGTAATCGGCCCAGATTTAAAATCACCAACGCCATGTGCGGTGTTTACTCATGGTCTGCACCTGCCAGTTAGCCGGCGAGAGGATGAACAATGCAAACAAAGCGGCTCTAATGACGGAGCACATGCAGCTGTCACTGGAGGGCTGACAATTTTATCTCGGCTGCAGCCCTGAAAGCAAACTCACTCGCTTACTGGCTCATTCGCAACAGTAACCCACCCTCCTAACAGACACTAATCCACTTGTGTAGACAAACTATCCATTACAGAACAGGCCATAATGATGATGATGATGATGGCCTCCTGCGCCGAGACTCGCCAAGATATTTTCAGTATTTAATAACTTTAGGAAACATAAAACCAGCTTCCTTCGCACTCTTACACGGTTTCATAGAGCTGTGAAACTGACAAAGGTGTCAGAAGTCTTCACACTCATTCCTCAGGTAGAAGTGAGTGGAGATACGAGGGTTTAAAAGACTTCTATAGAAGCTGAAGTATCAACTGAAGCTTTTTACTGCAGTAAAAGTGTAAAAGTACTGGTTTCAGAACGACTTCAAGTAGAAAAGTAAAAGTAATGGAAGGAAAACAAAGGCTGAAAGCTTAGGCCGCGCCACAGGGGTCTATAGTGCACTACCCCCCCCCCCCCCCCCCCCCAAAACCCCATTTCTCTAAAAGTCATAATGAGGAGAATGATCTATTAAAATGTTGATGTTAAAAATGTTGGGCTGCACTAGGCTCCTGTTTCAGCTGCAGATCTGCCCATTGAAAATGAAGCATTTCAGTAATATCAGCTCTATTAAAGGAGCACCTAGTTTGATTAGTTACAGCAGTTATTTGATCAAATGAGCAAAAATGGGTCAAAAAATTGGAAACATCATATAATATAATTATTATATTATATTAATATAAGTTTATTTAAATGTTTAAAAGGGCCTATACACTCCACAGCCCACACATGTGAACTATGCTACAAAAGTAGTGTGTGAAGTAGTAGTGAAAATGAATGTATTTGCACAGATGGAGCAGTTTAGCTCCGCCCAATTACACTGGGAGTGTTTTAACCAGGGCAGCCAATGACAACAGAGGTCCTTTACACATACCACTCTGAAAGGAGTAACAAACGAATTTAAAAAAGATATTAAAATGATAATGATAATTTATATTAAATATTTATTTTATATAGTTGGTAATGGTATTTTAGTATAGTAGGTATTTTAGTACATAAAAGCGGTAAAGAGTTTAAGGTGTAAAGAAAATAATAAAACATTAAAAATACAGTAAATAAATAAAAAATGCACATTAATGCTGTCAGGCAAAAACTATATAGTTTAATATTTTATGTAATATAAATTAGATTATATAAGCAGTTTATTCATTTTTAAGCATTTCTATTGGTCCATCCATAATTCAATTTTGACAAAAGAACCGCCAGATTGAAAAAGTATGGGGGGGGGGGGGGGGGGGTGGAGATATAAGGTTTTTGCAGGGCAGAGAAGATATGTAGCACTTTAACAGGGTGGAATACTGTAATCACAGTATATAGGAATGTAACAGCATTACTCATATTATGCAGCCCAGTTAAGAAAGTGGTGTGGGTGTATAGGTGTGTGTGTGCGTGTGTAGGTGTGTGTGTGTGGGGGGTGATCTGGACTGAAAAAATGAAAGCTGTGAAATCCAAACCTGCTGGATGCCCAAACACAGATAGTAGACGCTGTCAGGTGCATAAGCCTGGCCGTTCGGCCTGCGAACTTCGCTGATGAAGCGACACAGGCCGTCGCTAAGCTCCGCGGCGCTGCACTGCAACACGTCCTCCTGCACAGTCAGAGGGCTTGCTGACAAGGACACAGACGGAAATGTCATTAAGGCACACAGTGGGGTTGGTCAGCGCTCGGCCGCGAGAGTGACATTCACTTCTGACACGGTCCTCTCAAACACATGAGTCATAACAGCGGAGAAGCTGCCAGGCGAAAGGAGGCAGAGATTTCACACTGATGCAAGATTATGTAACAAAACTTTATATAACAAACCGTTTCGGCTGTGAGAGGAAAACCGATCCTGAGCCGACCAGGCTGTGAAACCTTCCTTAACGCTTCCATAATTAAAACTATTCTATTTATCAGAGGATAAAGATGCGGGAACTATTGAAAATATTCCAGTATTTCAAGGCAAAACAGCAGAAAACAAAGCAAAACGCAAGTCCCAAGACTGTTGCTTAGCAACATCAGTATTAGTGACAGCAATCTCAGCATCACCAATACAGCGTGCCGGGCAGCAGGCTTAACAAGACCATTAAAAATGTTTGTAAATGCAGAGGCCTGTTGATGAAGCTTACCATCGTCTGGAAGGGTTCTGCTCCGCACCCAGCCGGCCCAGGCCTTCACTCCGTACATGTGACGGATTTTCGAGCTGCTGGAGGAACTGTTCGCCACATCTGCTACCAAACGCCTCCGTCCCTGAAAGAAAGGGCAGATAAAGATGATGCTGAACTTTAAGACCAACACGGAAAATCGATAATTAGACCCATGTCTACAAAAAACGTGACCGTTCTCACTCATTAAACCTCCTGGCCGCGAAGTTTTGCAGAATTAGAAATCCCAAAAAAAGAATATGGTATTAGAAATTCAAAAAAACGAAATAAACCTTTACTAAAATATTGTAATATGCTATAATAAATGCTTGACCACACAGTAAGAGTGTCTAGAGGAGGCTAAGCTGAACCAAAACTGGAGAAAGCAAACCCAGAGCAAACTCTCAACTCTCAAACTGAAAGAGCTGCTTAGAGAAAGAGTTCCCCCAAAATTCCACACATTATAAAAATTCACACAGCACGATCCACTTTTTATATTTATTTATTTATTTATTTATTTTTATTATTATTATTAGACCCCTGAACAGAATTGAGACTGAGAACGTCCAGTCTGTTAGAGCTGACAAATTCCCAGACAGGATTAAACCTGTTTTCTCTCAATGGAGAACAAACCCATTCAGAACTCACTCGGACTGTAGACTGTAGTCTAAGACTAGCCTTAATCCATCGATCTATTAAAGCACCATACAGAGTTTAAGAGCAGGAAGCTGGACGCTGCTTTGGGGCAATAAAGAAGGTGATGGTAAAATGATACAGCTGGTCACCAATTATGAACATCTTTAACACTGACCATCATTTACAGAATGATTACCTCAAATCTGCACTGTTAACTGTAGTCCTCAAACTGGAGCTTCACTGACTCCAGATGCAATCAATTACTATTTATAATACAAAATAATAAAAAAAAATTAAAAAGGGAAAAATAAAACAAAAAACAAAAAACAAAGGAAAAACAAACAAAAAAAATCCCACAACAGCAAAAAAAAAAAAAACTGCCAAAATAAACAAAAACCTTTACTAAAATATTGTAATATGCTATAATAAATGCTTGACCACACGGTAAGAGTGTCTGGAGGAAGCGAAGCTGAACGAAAGCTGGGGAAAAACAAAAAAAACAAATCACAGCCAAAAAACAATAAAAACAAAACAAAGGAAACAACCAAAAATAAATAAATATATATATATATATATATATTCCTATTCCTTGCTCTATTGTATGCAAGAGGTTGCAGATCTTTGCCAACTGCAGGGGACTGTCATTCAGTTTTTGGCAGCCAAAGCTGCAGTCACCCACGAGCATGGCCACATGGTGCATTTCGCGGCCATTAAGGCTCAGAATTGGGAATACCGTAGCTACACGCTTCTGAGCATGCACACAAGTAAGGCTTTCTGTCTTGTCCATCCTTCCCGTAAGCAAAACTGGAATCGTACTTCCAACGATCAGCTCATCCAGAAGTCTTTGCTCCAGCTGTGTGAGCGTCTCACAGTTCCTCCCGCTGTGTTCTCGAGTCCATATAGTTCTTCAGCAGCATTTTATCATCAGACACGCCTTTCCATCCTCGGTTATACAGAGTAACCGTAGCGAGAAGACGGTCACATAGCTTCTTCCAGGCTTTAGGATCAGGGTTCTCCACCAGTTCCTGTTTGGCTTGCTTCTAGCACGTCTAAGACGATCTTGTAGATTGAGGACGTCTGCAGTAAGAGCGGCGACGTCGTTCTGGCTCACAACAGAGCTTGGTGAAGTGCAAAAGTGTGAGGACATGCAAGTAACCCAGTGCTTTTCCAGCAGCTCCATTAACGTTTTGGCTTGAGCTGTAGAGTCGTCATCATCTCCCATTGTACTCTCCTCTAAAGCAATCTGAGTGGCCGGTCTCAGGGAGTAACCCTGGTCTCGGGGAGTAACCCAGTTTCAAAGCGATGCTTTCGTTAGTGCCTCGATCAAAACAACAGAGTTTAGGTCGTGGTCTGGATTCATGGCTGGGTTGGGGGCTAGACATAAGATTAGGTCTTCTTGACACGTCAGTCTTGCAGGACTTCCCAAGTCTGTGCTTTCAGGGCTCTCCACGCCACAGTCTTTAACACAAGAAATCCAATTTGTCCCAATTGGTCAATAAATTCTTTCAAGTTAGCCGTAGACTCCAAATCGTCAGCCATGAAACTCTCACAAAGAAGAATTTCCGCTGTTTTTTTAGAGAGGGGGTCTTCGGTTTGTTAGAAGACTCGGCAAAACCACTCATCTTCTTGGCACCTTCTAAGCCCAAATCGAACCTGGCTGGAGTGAAAAGTTGCTTCAAAAGCTGGACACTGTGGTCCACCCCCTTCACGGCCAGCATGAGTCTTCCCAATCCTCTCATCCTCTGATATATTTACATGACTCTACCTCGCCCATGTTTTACAAAAAGCCAGTCACCACACCTGCAAATCAAAGAATTGCCCTTGATATGCTCCAACACATCGTCTGCATGCATCCCATTGATGATTTCTTCACAAGCCCCAGGAAGGCAACCTTGCAACGGAAGCAGCTTAGATGCAGCGCACCGAAACCTTTTACGGTAACCCTTGCCTTGCCTTCGCAGGTACTGGCTCGCAGAATAATCCACAGAAGGCCGCGTATTTGGAATTAGATCTCCATTGCTGTTTCAGATAACATCAATATTGTGCTGATACTTGCCTCTGTTACGAAGTTGTTGAAGCAAGAGAAGCCTTTTTTCTCCGATCCCTTCTGAAAACCTCGAGCTTGTGCTACATCTGCCTCATTTGCATGTTTGTGCAACAGATGCCGAGCTATTTTGGAGTAGGATTACTTACAGTAAACACAGAACTGCTTTTTGTGCTTTAATCATTTCTGGCCACCAACTGTTATCCTGCACGCGTTCACAGTTAGTTGTTGGGATGCAACTGAGCTGGAAGACGTACTACAGCTTGAGCTGGATCCTTGAACAGACACCGGACTTGAGGGTGACTCAGTCTGTATGACTATCTCTGTGGTGGATTTCATCTCAGACTGGGAACTGGAGTTCTGGCATGATGACGAACCCAGAGACCCAGAGCCACCTATGGTCTCAGCTAACTGTCCAAAACGGTCGTCAGAGTCCATGCTACAAGAGAGCTGTTCATTAACTGCATCATGTTCAGATCCCACGTTTTTCAATATATGGACTAACCTCTGGCACATGACATGAAATCAAACTAGCATTTTGGTTGTATCGGTCACTCTGACTAGGTTCAGTATTAGGTTCTGCGTTGAGCAGAGGACTGGACTCCATATTGCATCTGAGAGTAGCTTCAGGGCCTAATTCAACCCTGTGCATTTGTTTCAGTACTGGGTTGCACAATTCCTGGAAGGTGCAAGTCATCACTAGGCTGGGAGCCAGGACCTGATTCAGGATGAAGCTGTGGGTTAAGTTTAGGATTGGACCTCACACTGAGTGAAAGGCATGATCCACCACTTGCCTCATTAGTCTGTGGGCTTGGTTCAGGACAGCTAGACTAGACTAGACTAGACTGAGGGCTAGGTTCTGGACTGGGACTGACAGCAGGGTGATGGCACGAATCAGTATTAAGTGAGAGCCCAAGATGTAGATCTGATCTCGCAGGGGTTTCAAAATGTGCTTTATTAAGCTGAGGGACAGGCTCAGGACTTGAGCCGGAGGTTTGCTGGCAAGATCCAGGACTAGGGTGAGGACTTCTCTGAGGACTGGATCGGTCAGGGGCTTATTTGCAGACTTCGAAACTAAGCTGCCGGCCTGATTCAGGACTAGGAGGCTGACCAAGATCACTATTGGGTGTAATGAAGGAATCAATACTAGGCTGACTTAGCTGTGGACTTGGTGCAAGATCAGATTCATTGCAAGATTTAAGACCAAGTGGCTCTAGGAGTTCAGGACTGGACTGAGAACTCTGAACGGGGGAGGATTCAAGACCGGGTTGAGAGATGGATTCAAGGCTGATACGGATACTGGATTGGGGGCTGGACCCAAGACTAGCTTGTGGTCTGAATTCATGACTGGACATTAGATTTAGCAACTGAATTGAGCTTAACTAGGCTAGCAGTTGGGAGGTCAGTTCAGATGTAGCTTGGACACAAGGTTCCAAACCAGACTGATGGCTCTTAGTATCCAGTTGTTGCAATCCATTTAAAGAGGACATGATTCATCTCGATCATGCAGGAGCGCTCATGTTCCCGCAAGGCACTGCGGAGATGGAAAGCCAAGCAATACTGGCAAGGCAAATAATCCATCGTGGACTTCACCATGTTTGGTTTCTCCACTTCCTTTTTGAAGAACAGCCACATTAAGCTGATAATTACCTTCCTTGCAAAGCTGTTTAAGTAAGAAAAGTCTTCTTTTAGATCCCTTTGAAAATGTTAAGGCATGTGCTACTGCTGGTTCATTAGCATGTTCACGTTCCAAATGTCTTGCTGGTTCGCCATTGTTTTTTTTTTTGTTTTTGTTTTTTTTTAACAGTAAACACAAAGCTGCCTTTTGGTGCTTAATCTCAGACTGTCCACTTTGTTGACAGGTATTCTCAAATTTGTCCCTGAAGAGCACACTGACCGGGAAAGAGACGTGAGCTGTGGGCCAGATTTGCTATGTGGTTCAACCTGCTCATCATCAGCTAGTGTACATTCCTCCAAACTACTTGAGATGTTTGGATCTGGACTGAGAGCCAGTGAGCCTTCTTCAAGTCGCCAAGTTTCAATTTATAATATTTTAAACTGTGAACAGTCCGATCCGCTGTCCGGTTCGTCCTTTAGCTCATCCGCAGTAGCTGCCTAAACACAAAGACAAATTTCCTTAAGCATTTAACTCCAAATCCTTCTACTCAAAACAGAATACAATGAATTAACATAGAAATAATATGATCACGCAATCTTAGTGCTTATTAGAGCAGTGCCTCACACGAACTCTCCACTGAATTCAACTGACAAATCTACTTTAGAAGGACGTCTAACACTACAAATACTCCAGACATTAATATTGCTGTCTTAGAGCATGTCTGAATTTTAAAAACGCAGTGGTGGCTCGGCGGTTAGAGCTCCGGGTTGACAGGGTTGTGGGTTCGATACCTGGGCTCGGCAAGCTGCCACTGTTGGGCCCTTGAGCAAGACCCGTCACCCTCTCTGCTCTCCAGGTGCTGGAGTTGGCTGCCCACCGCTCTGGGTGGGTGGGTGTGTACTCACTGCCCCTAGTTCTCTAGTGTGTGTGTGTTCACTACCACAGATGGGTTAAATGCAGAGAACGTGTTTCGCTGTACATAGTGCAGTGAGCGATATGTGTATCTTTACCTACAGATAGTCGGTTTTAATTGTAGATCAGTCAAATACTACCCTGACATTCTGCTGAGAAAGCATGCAACAGAAGCTTTCGTCTGCTTTTACTACTCATATGAAAAAACCCTAGACCAACACCCTCAAAACTGTCAAAAACCCTCAAAAAGTTTATTTTCCTACTTCCCTAATTTTCCAATGAAAAACCAAAAATGGGCACACTGAAGAAACAGGCAGCAGCAATTTCCCACTGGACGGCACTAATTATCTTAGTGTTTACTAATACAGCGGCAACCCAGTAATAAATACTGCCACACATTTCTAAACTCAAGCAATTGCTTTAGCCAATTAGCTTAAATTTGTGAAACCAGTTGCAAACAAGGGCAGAAAAATGAATATACAGATCTTAGAACTTCTATAATAATGAGATTTGTATCAGTCTTTTCAACTTTGAATTATCAAATTATCCAATCGTTAACTGAGAACAACAATGACAAAGGAACTATGTAGACACCTGATTTAGTGCAAGAAATATAAGTGCTGCATATAAAATGAGAGATCCTGTTATAATAAACAGAGGCACAAAACACGCATATAAACAGAATCTTCATACTAAACCTTACTTATTATAATAAACTAAACACACAAACAAACAAATAAACAAAACAAAACAAACAGACGACAAGAACAACAAAGTCCATCTTACCTTAGGTTGATAACGGCTCCTTGCAGTACTGAACTTGCGCAGGGTTTTGTCTTCAGGACCATGGTTTGAGTGACGCTTTGGGCAATTTGTCTCGTCCGTCAGGTAATTTTATTTACTTTTTTTAATTTTTAAATTCAGGACATCAACAACAAAAGGCTGAGCAGTGTTCGTACCGTTGTTCGCAACTTTCACTGCAGTTTTTTTCTAAAATTGTACATAAAGCACTTTTAAGAATATTACTATTACCTGCAGGTTAGGCCAAGTCAATACAAATGAGATTTGGGAAAGTCCACGCACACATGTATACACACTCTCAATACACACGGTCAAATGTATACACACGGTCAAAAGTTTTAAAACACCCTGTGTTCTAATTTGGCCATGGCTTCAAATAGAAATAAGCAGATCCTGTCTTTCTTTTAAAGAGAACAGAGAAAGAGTGGACAGGAAATTACCTTAGAAAACAAACCCTGAGTTTCTGTGGTGTTTAAACTCACCCGTTTTCCTCTCTTGCGCCGCTTTGATGGCGACTTCTGCTCCTTTGCTGAGCCGTGGTCATTCGAATCTGTAAAGTAAAAAACTTAAATTACGTCCCAAGTTGTTGTAATGAATTTTACTGATGAATTGGCTGAATTCAAAATATTTAATACAGTAATAGGTGACGACAAATTTCTTAAATGTGGGCAAAATCTAAAGCAGAACATCCAAAAAAATGGAAAAACTGGAGTGGGCCACAGCTCGAAGAATCTTAAGTGGTTAAAAAAAAAAAAAAGAACATTGATGGAAATTTTACACAATAGTTTTAGTTAAACAGAGCGGTCAATCAAACTTCTTAAACTTAAACAACCCAGCTGTTGTGCAGTTCTGGAACAGCTTCCCAGAATTCTCTATGGTTTTGGTTCATTTAAAAGACTGTTTATAAACATCAGTTTTCTTCATAAACGCTGATCCTTACTCATTTTACCATGTTATTAATTATCAGCTGTGAGAGCTGATACTAACAGAATCGTGTGTTGTCAAAATTGGGCAATTTGATCAATATTACTAATGTACTGGTTGGGCTTTAGTAGTGACTATAAGTATTTAAGCCTTTCATTACTGTTGCAACAAAACCTAGTATTTCCAAAACAGTAACTTTACAGGAGATGTAAAAAAAAAACATAATAATAATAGCTTTCAATATGAAGACATTTTGTAAAAAGTAAAATAGTAAAAAAGTAAATTATAAAGTATGTAAAGTAAAACAGAGCATTTCTATTGGTCGATTAGTGTAAAGCGCAAGTGGAGTTTTAAATATCATGTACATTTAAGTAAAGTATGTTTGTGCTCGGTTTCAGAACTGGACAGAGGACCACTCACCAACAGGAAAGTCCTTTTCTAAATCTAGCAGGCTGGGTGATGTGGATGCGGTGGGGGCACTGGCTGGTCTGGCTAACTGAGCCACAGGGACCGAAGGCTTAAGATTGTGTGAAGAATCCTCTGCATCGGCCCAACTGAAGGGTGTCGACCGGGCCTCTGACTCCAGGTCTCCACTGTAGGTACTGCCCTGGTCTGGACGTGTAAAGAGGACAAATTAATTTAACAGCATTTAACCTCCTGTAACCTGGTAAGCAGTCCAACTATCGAGCATCTAAAAATACGTCAGTGGTCTCGAAGTGATCGTTCACACACCCCCACGGGAGACAGGCCTGTCTTTGCTCTTCTCCACATCTTCGTCCTCTATGGAGCTTTGAGAGGGCACGCTGCCTTTGGTGCCGCTGTCCTGTGTGGACGCTGAAGAAGCAGACATGACCATTGGCACGGGTACCTGGAGCGGCAGAATAAAATACATTTTAAGTCAATAAAATCATATATAATTAATTAATTAATTAATGTTGGAGGTGTGAGCATGCAAAAGAAAAACACTGCTGTATCAGAACAGAGCAGGTGTAGGAGGACCTACAGGCAGAGGGAGTCCTATGGGCACTGGTGTGTACTGGGTGTACAAGTGCATGGGCACGGGAATGTAGACAGGCATTGGAATCGGCACAGGCACTGGCACCAGCTTCACCTTCTCTCCATTTTCATCAATCACTGTGGACAGCAGAAAAGGATTAGTGGCAATATATACATATCTATGAATATCAACCTATCAAAAACAGTCACACCCTCATCAGGGTATTAAAAAGCCTTTCATGAGATCATTCAGGTGTGCTACTGCAGAGAGAATTTGATAAAGCTGCTCAGTAAATCACTGATATTAGAATAAACGCTAATAATAACACTCCTACAGAAAGTGGTGGTGGTGGTTCTCCATCACTGTGTTCATCATTAGAACATCTCCAAAGTTCTCCTCTCTCATGGAGTCTAGTGTTATTTAGAGTTCTCCTCAGATCAACATCTGGTTTGGTGGTAAATCAGGGCTTAATGATGGTAAATCAGGTGAGCTGCTGCTGCTGCTGCTGATGGAGTTGAACACATCCTCCACGCTGTGCTGGCTGGACTGGGGTTTCCAGGAGAACCCTGGAGGAACCGAGCTCTGTTCTTCAGACTAGCTCACCGACAAGATCTCACTACTTTCTTTCTTCAGAATGAGAAGCTCTTGTTTCTCCTTTTTACTGGATTTATGTTCACCTGCTTTATCTGTTCTGATGAGATCTGGAGCTTCTACAGTAAAAATTGCATAATGTGCAGTAAGAGCAAATAGGACTTCACCTGTCTCAAACATTGGTTTCGGAGGATCTAGCTGACACTGGATAGCCTGCTCTTCAATGATCGGTTTGCACATGAGCGCCTTGTTCTTGAGCATCCGTCGCTGATGTGGGCTCGCGTTCACTGCAGCATCTGTTTGGGTACTGGCCTGGGAGACAAAATTGGTTTCCATAATTATCTTTTTACTCTTAAAAAATAAGTGCGTCTTAATTCTACAGCTCAAAAAGTCGTTCACTCATAAATTAGGCCATTGCTCCTTTTATTTGAACCTTGTTTATGTAGCAGCTAAAATCTCTACTCTGGTCTATGTATACTGTGTATGCTATTGTTCTACTGTTCTCTGTATATTGTGTATTGTCTGTAAATTATATGTAGAGCAGCTGCATATTGTTAATACTAGAGAGACTCCAACAGCCGGAAACTAATTCCTTGTGCGTGTGTGAACATACTTGGCCAAGAAATCGGATTCGGAGACTAGGTGAGGGCTGTCTTACAGTGTTACAGTAGCAGCCAAAGTCTGGACACACCTGGTTGAAGGTGTGCTGATCATAATCATCTTAAAAATATCTGAACCAAATGCTAGAGTGACTATTATTTAAACAGGACACTGGGGGCAAAGGGGGGCAGGGGGGGGGGGTGTATAAGGGTGGACATAGCCTTAATCGCCTATAAGATCCAATCAGCTCCTTTTAGCTCAACCTAGGCCTACAACTTGGGCCTACTTGAACCCCCACCAGCCACAACATCCTAATTATAGAAACAAAAATAGTCACTCTAGCATTTGAATCTAATGTTTTTAAGATGATGATGATGATGATGAGCAGCACACGGGTGTCTCCAAACTTTTGATCATGAAATATCTGTTTAAAATCAATCCTAACACCGCCTGGAAGCCAGTGGAGTGAGGCTCGCAGTCACACTCCGTGGTTCTATTGCAACCCTATGTAAAATACTGGTGTGTGTGTGTGTGTGTGTGCTCACATCGCCGATGACTTTGGAGCTGGCGTTAGAGGTTGGAAGCGCTCCTGCAAAGAACACAATTTCAAGTTACACCAGCAGCTCCACCTTATTACTGAAACAGCAAATACACATAAATCTGTAATTAACTTTAATTAAACATAAAAATAAATGAAAATACTAGATTAGCATCAGCTTTCGGTATCAGTACTGACGCTGTAAAAAGCAGTATCGTGCCATCTCTGCATACTGACCTTTACAGTATCTGAGCGTACCTGTCAGAGCAGTGTTTCCAGCCAGCGCAGAAGCCAGTGAAACAACACCCCCAATGACAGGCATGTCTTTAGAAAGAGATAACGGAGCTTGAGCTGCGGTGGCAGCAGTGGTTATTCCTGTAGTGACGAGACAAAAAAAATAAATTATATATATATATTATTAATTGTGTGAGCAAGTGTATGGAGTTTAGGACAGGCTCTTCTACAGAGTGGCTTACAGACTTATCATACAGTCATTTAGACTGCTGCCTGAAAGCTGGAAGGTCATTGGCCATTTTCTTTTAATCCCAGTTTGAGTCATTTCTAATTTCACCCAGTAGCTAGAACTCCGCCATCACACTGCGCTACCAGTGCTGGGAGGGTGAAGGCTAGCTCATACTTTCTCCAAATCATATGAAGCTTCAAACTGCCACTACTGCAATGTTACTGGACAGCTAAACACACCAGGGGGGGTATGCTAACTGCTAAATCTGTTACATCAGCTAACAAGAAGGGGGGAGGGGGCATCCTACCCATCCAGAGGGAGCCATGGATCTGATAATGGGACCATTGTAAGATGTTTCTGAACAGATTTTAGGCCCTACATGCTACCAACAGTGAATAATGGCATGATGCAGGATTTTTATCCAGTATGAATCTGAAGGGGATGCAGTTTTACAGACTAACTGCAATAATTGTAAGTGTAAATAAATGTTGTGCATCCACTTCAGATTCATACTGGATACAAATCTTCAGTCTAACAGAAACAATAATCAGAGTGATTTTTATCCAGTATGAATCTGAGGGGGATGCAGTTTTACAGACTAACTGCAATAATTGTAAGTGTAAATAAATGTTGTGCATCCACTTCAGATTCATACTGGATACAAATCTTCAGTCTAACAAACAATAATAGAGTGATTTTAATCCAGTATGAATCTGTAGAGTGTAGTTTTAACAGTCTGATTGTAATAATTCTGTTAACCGGGACAATCTGCTATAATTAGGGAAATTGCACGCTTACTTAACAGCAGTAATAATTGTGAAATGGTTTTAATCCAGTATGAATCCAAAGTGGATGCAGTTGTACAGTCTAACAGCAATAATTGAAGATTTTAATTCAGTATGAATCTGAAGTCTAGGTAGTTTTACAGTCAAACAGCAATAATAATTGTGAAGTGATTTTAATCCAGTATGAATCTGCAGTGGATGCAGTTTTACGGTCTAAAATTAAATAAAATCACTTTTGTCGTCACATCACATTACACAGGTGTAAAGGTGAGTGAAAAACCTGGGTGCATCGTCCCTGGAGTATTACCCAAAAAAAGAAAAAATAATTTACAATATTGAATATTGAATATTTACACATTAGACATTAATTTACATATATATTACATATAAATATTTACACACAGCAATAATAACTGTGAAGTGACCGTAATCCAGTATGAATCTGTAGAGTGTAGTTTTGACAGTCTGACAGTGATAATTAAACGGGCCAATCTGCTATATTTAGGGAAACTGCACGCGTACTTCATCCTGAACCATCACCCAACAAAACGACACTCGAACAGCTCAACTGAGAAGCTCGTCCAGCTTCAGGCAAGAACTCCTGCCCTGATGAAAGAGGAAACAGTGAAGCTGATTGCAGAAAAGTACCGTTGCTGTTCGGCTGGTCCGGGACGACACTCTTGGAGCAGAACTGCAGAACGCAGAGCAGATTACAGAAGTGTTTTATCGTTCCGTCCCACTTCAGGCTCTCGCTGAGTGTGCCCTGATTCTTACACCCATAGCACTTCGCCATCTGTTGACAGAAACAGGGAAAAGGAGGACATGTGAGAATTAAACACAGTAAAGGACAATGTAAAGTCTTCAGGAGGGCAATATTAGCTCTGGCAGTGATCATTATTTTATGTATTATTTAATAATTTACTTAATTATTATTGTATTTACTTTATTAGCATCATTTGTTCATTTGTTTATTATTTGTAATAAACAGATCCAGGTTTGTTCTTGGTGGAATTAATGTGCTTCGGATTCTTACTGAACTATTTTTGAGGACCCACAGAGGCATTCACCCTTACAATTGCTCAAAAACACACGTTTAACCTGTGAAATAAGACATTTTACTGATGCATGAAGGACCAAAACATAATTAGAGAAAAATGACATTTTTAATAATTTGCTTTGTTATGTTTTTCTGCACCTTTAAGCACAGCTATCATCTACAAAGACCCAAATACATATGGTATATTTCTGTAAACTGCAAATGTGTGCAAATTTGCTTGCTGTATTTAACTACATAAAATATGAATTGTGCATTAAAATGGGCAGAGGTCCATCTTTTCACTTACACATGTAATTTCACCAGCCAAAGCCCTTAACAAGACAAGAGGTGTTTAGGGGCAGTGCCTTTGGTTTGCATCACTGGCCCCTCTTATCATCATCATTCACACCCATTACAAACAGCCACAAATGAGCAGATCACTATACTTGGCCCTGACCTCGTAGAAGAGAACAGTATAGAGGGACATGCACTCCTCAGTGCAGAACTCCTCTAGCTTGCCCCCGAAGTGGTTCTGGATGGTGTTGTGGGTCATGTTGCTGCAGTAAGCACAAACCCTGCACTGGGCCCCGTGTTGTTTGGCAAGGTCATGCTTGAAGAGCAGTTTGCAGCCTGTTAGAGATATATATATATATATATATATAGAGAGAGAGAGAGAGAGAGAGAGTGAGTGTGTGTGTGAGTGTGTGAGAGAGAGGTGTGATGTGCACAGCAGAAACAAGCAGTTACACTGTACAATTACATTCTTACTATGCAGTTCCTTCATTTACGGACATAATATTATAAATATGAATATATAATATAATATTATAAATATAAAAAGGTATAAAAAAAAATGTTCAGTACAAAGTAAACAGTATTGGTACAGTAGCAGTAGCAGTGCTATATGTAGTGAGCTCATATTTATGGGGGCAGCCAGTTCAGAGTGGAAGGGGGAGGAGTTTAATCAAATCAGTCACATGTGGAAAAACAACTCACCTTCACAGCAGAACGGCCGGAGCTTATGCTCGTACATGCTGATGTCCTTCACCACTTTCTCTTCCTTGCAGTACTCACACACGGCTTTGACATCCTTCTCCCTCTTGTAAGCGTCACAACACAAGCGGGAACAGAAGAGCCCAACGTGACTCTGCAACACACAGAACACAGACCGCAGGCTGAACGGGCGCAGGCTGAACGGGCGCAGGCTGAACGGGCGCAGGCTGAACGGGCGCAGGCTGAACGGGCGCAGGCTGAACGGGCGCAGTGGCTGTGGCTACTGATGCGTTTTGTCTGGCCATCATGTAGATCACAGTTAACACACAGTAACACAAAACTCACGAGTCTCACCTTAAACTGCAGGACCTCCGGTTTGGAGCTGAACTGTTTCTGGCACTGTTTGCAGGCCAGTCGAACCGCAGAGTTAGGCTGCTGCTGACCGTCCTGCGAGATTGCCAGCCCGGGTGCAGGCACGTACGGTGGAATGGGGTTTTGATTTGAGGTAGGCATAAAAGAGGGAGGATTCTGGCTTGGGGTGGTCATGTAGGATGCAGGGGGGTTAGGAATTTGTAGAGGTGCAGGGGGGCGAGACACCATGTTGGAGTGCTGGGAGGGTCCACGGGGTCCCATATTCTGGGCATTAGATGGAAGAGTGGAACTCCCGTTCATCTGAGCTGGTGACCTGTGCAGCCTCTCCTATAGACAGGAAAAAATAAATAAATAAATAATACACTAATAATTCTAATCAAATCTTTATCCCGTGCTTTTAGACAGAATGACAAACTGGAAAATGAAGACCACAGATAAATCAGATCATCACCTGAAATTACATCTTTACAACCTACAGAACCAAAAACAGTCCCAATACACCAGGCATACGCTAAACAAAGACTTTACTCCAGACTGAAAAACACCCGTTTCTTAATTTTACACAGAAATCCTCAACATCTATCCCTCAAGGGCTGTACAATATTTATTAGAGATGGCACAATACCCCATCTCTGGTGAGTTTATATTGTGAGAACCCTTTTAACTACACATTAAGCACAGTGCAGACAATTTTCACCCATAATCACATTATTAAAATTATTATAAGCTCCAGATCTCATCAGAACAGATAAAGCAGCTGAACATAAATCCAGTAAAAAGGAGAAACAAGAGCTTCTCATTCTGAAGAAAGAAAGTAGTGAGATCTTGTGGGTGAGCTAGTCTGAAGAACAGAGCTCAGTTCCTCCAGGGTTCTCCTGGACGCCAGACCCCAGTCCAGCCAGCACAGCGTGGAGGATGTGTTCAACTCCATCATCAGCAGCAGCAGCAGCAGCTCACCTGATTTACCATCATTAAGCCCTGATTTACCACCAAACCAGGTGTTGATCTGAGGAGAACTCTAAATAATACTAGACTCCATGAGAGAGGAGAACTTTGGAGATGTTCTAATGATGAACACAGAGATGGAGAACCTCCACCACTTTCTGTAGGAGTGTTATTATTAGTGTTTATTCTAATATCAGTGATTTATTGAGCAGATCAGCAGATTTTAAAGCTTTTCAGAAGAACCTTTGGTATAGTCTTCTAGATATTATGCATCATCAGATGTGATCGTATGCATTAACAAAATGACTAAAATAAATAAAAATAAACAAACAAAATCAGTGTTTTTTTTTTTTTACCCTATTCTGATCCTGATACCAGGTATTGGATCTGAGCAATTTCAAGATATTCTGCTATTTTTAAATTAAGCCTCAATACTTGTGGCCTCACAGGCCTTCGGCGGTATTGACGGGGCCTGAATGATGAAAGTAAGACCATAAACAAATCACCAAATGTTTTACGATCTGCTGTGAGAATATGAGCCTTTCTGTGGGTGTTCTGATGAATTAAAGGTACAGTGTTTCACACACACGGGCTATACTCTGGCGGTGCGCCCAGGTATGAGGACGCCCACCCAAGTATATTTACACCCATTTTTAAATGTTTAGCATGTAATCATTTTGAGAAAACAACCACATTCTGACTGCAATTTGGGTTCGTCCATATTGAAGATCACTAATTTCAGCTCGGGGCCAAAAAATACATTTTTATATCCTTGATGCAGAGAATTGGGATCAGGCTAGTAAAGACAGGGCTGAGCAGTAAAGACTGGACAGGCGTGCTGGGTCAGTGGTTGGTGTGGAGCTGGACTCTGCACAAACTGCTCTCTGTCATGGATGATGATGATGGTCACTCACTGCACACTATCATTATGGACCAAAGGAGTCAAAGTTCAGTAGCAGGCTGCTGTCCCAGCTGCTCTACAGACAGACTCAGGAGATCCTTTGTTCCGAGAGCCATCAGACATCATCTTCAGCTCTTTTTATTGGAGAGGAGGACGGATGAGGACTAAGTCTCTTATGTTTAATTAGAGGTTTAATCATCTGCACTATTTACACTTTACCATACATCCGCACTCCTGGACATTACGATTACTTGGGGGCAGTAGTGGCTCAGCGGTTAGAGCGCCGGGTTATCGATAACAGGGTTGTGGGTTCGATTCCCGGGCTCGTCAAGCTGCCACTGTTGGGCCCTTGAGCAAGGCCTTTACCCTCTCTGCTCCCCGGGCGCTGGAGTTGGCTGCCCACCGCTCTGGGTGTGTGTGTGTACTCACTGCCCCTAACGTGTGTGTGAGAGTGTGTGTTCACTACCAGATGGGTTAAATGCGGAGGACACATTGTACACTGTACAGTGACAAATACCTTTACACCTTTTTATAGTCATCTCCTCAAATGGTCATTTTTAATACATTTATTTATTTATTGTTTGTATTACTGGCTACTGGCTGCTAAATTTCCTTCAGGATCAATAAAGTATCTATCTATCTATTATTGACGGAGACTGCAAAGACTAACACCATGACTAATATCGAACTTTCATTCAAGCTTTACATTTGTGTGCTTAAATATGGGGACTGACGCAATGGCATGTGGAGCACACACACACACACACACAAACACACATATCTTTGAGAAATACCTGGAATCTGCCAACACACTCATATGAGCAGAAGTTCCGGATGGATCCATCAGGCATAGCCAGGTGATACTGAGGGATAGCTAACTTCTGGCAGTTTGTGCACGGGAACGAGGCACCTGTATTAAAACAAATAAAAAATAAAATAAAATAAAAATTATACACACACACACACACACACACACACACATACACATACATACATATATAAAAAACACACAACACAAAGGCTATTAGTACGAATATGCATGCACTCATTCATTTAAATATACAGACATATTTGCTCTCAAAATTAATAGTTTAGGTTGCTTTGGTTCTGAAATCTCCCAAAAACATTTACTTTATTAATTCATGGCCATGTTGCATATCAGGTTACATTTACAGCATTTAGCTGACGCTCTTACGAGTTCTGAGCGACTTACAAGGTTACTCGTATTACAGAGGTGGGCCAATGTAGTGTTATGAGTCTTGCCCAACCGAACCAGGGTTCGATTCCCAGTCCCAGTCCACCAATACGAGTCGAACCCTGGTTCGGTCCCACTTGGTGCAACAGCTCACCGGCAGCTACTGGTTTTATCTGTTGCGCCACACCAACCACATTGTTGGTTTTACCAGTGGTCATCTAAAACAAACTCAAAAGTGAATTACTATTATTTTTTTATTTTTTAAATAATGAGTGCATTGATTAAATGTTGGTCTAACTATATAAAGTAACTGATCATAATTCAACACTGAAAAAAATAACAATGTAGCTGGGTCAGCACCTTCAACAGATCTCAATGAAGACCGATGGATTATTAGGGGGGGGGAAATTGCTGCAGTATGATCCATATTCTAGTGTGAGGTGTTGCAATGCACTGCATGTCATTCAAATTCCCCCCAAATAAT
The DNA here is from genome assembly GCF_030463535.1 of Salminus brasiliensis. Taxonomy (NCBI): domain Eukaryota; kingdom Metazoa; phylum Chordata; class Actinopteri; order Characiformes; family Bryconidae; genus Salminus; species Salminus brasiliensis. The sequence continues at coordinate 2,389,571 of NC_132887.1, forward strand.
CCAATCTTATCTAAAGACGTTCACACACAGTTCATCTCCCTGCCCATCAGCCACAACATTTACATCATCTGCCCAATATTGAGTAGGTTCCCCTTGGGCAACCACAACAGATCTGACCATTCGAGGCATGGACTCCACAAGACCCCTGAAGGTGTCCTGAAGCTGTGGGATCTGTCACCAGGACTAACATCAGCAGCAGATCCTTTACATCCAGCAAGTTGTGAGGTGGGCGGGGCATCGATGAGCATCAATGACACCCATGACCCTGATGATGGTTCCCTGGTTGTCCCTACTTGCACAACTTTTGGTAGGTACTGACCACTGCATACTGGGATTAACACCCCACAAGACCTGCTTGCTGATGTTCTGGAGACGTTCTGATGACCCAGTCATTGTCTAGAACCTCACAGTTTGGTTCTTATCAGAGTGTCTCGGATTCTTACGCTTGTCCATTTTTCCTGCTTCAGCTCCTTTATCATCTTCAAGACCTGACTGTTCACTCGCTGCCTGATAAATGCATCCCTTGATGGGAGCCACTGCAGCTGAAGATAATCAAGTTTTTTTTTTTGGACAATTTCACTAGGGATGCACCGATCCGGCTTTTTCAATTCCGATACTGATACCGATACGTAAACTTTGAATATCGGTTGATATCCGATACAAATCCGATACCATTGCTGAATTAAAAAACTGTATACCTCACCATGTGGGAGAGACTTAAGGCATCAGGATTGACTTAAACATTACTTTATTACCTTTGTAAAACAAAATAACAAAATAACACAGATATAAATTAACTTAATTGCTATTTATTTGTCACTAAAATAAACAAAGGTACAGGACCTTGACACAGCATTCAAATTCAAAATAAAAAAAACAGGAGTAAAGATTTTTTTTAAATGCATTAAAATAAATAAAATGCATCTGCCAAAACTAATAACAACAACATAATAAAAAAAAAATTATTATTATAATATATATTATATATATATAATTATTATAATTATAATAATTAACTAAAATAATTAGCTTTACTTTGTCTTACACACAAACAATAATTTACATTTTTCGCGTAAGCATTCATTCAAAATAAAATCTAGCAGCTGAACCTGAGAATAAATAAGCAACTTGGTCAAACATACAAGCAGCATCCAGAACATACAGGTCAGGCTCACACCAACCAATTAAAGTAAAAGGATCGGTTCAACGGATCGGCCTAATTATCCGATACCCAATCCAGCAAATTTGGTTAATATCAGGGCTGATATTCGATCCTAATATCAGATCAATGCATCCCTACATTTTGCCTGACAGTGGTTCTAAAGTTATGGCCGAACGGTGAATGCGAACAGGCGGTCTCACAGAGGATGTATTCTGTTTATTCCACCAATTCTAAATAATGACCTGTTGGGATTATTTCTTAGGATGCATTAATAATAATAAATACTCAAATGTACAAAACTGGGACACTGTGACCGTATTGATATTCGTCCTTGATCAATAATATTGAACCCCATTGTGGTGCGACTTCTACATGCTTCACTCAATATAGATAAAACACCCTACAATTATAGCTGTTCCACACTGCAACCCCAACCCAAACGTGCTGGAGGACAGAGCCAAAGCCTCAGAGCTGTAGCAGTTAGTTACGTACAGCACGGAGTGTGAATAAAGAGTGAGGTGTAAACGTACCTGAGAGCGTGCGAGACGCCTGGCTGTTGGTTACACATCTCGAGGAGCAGAAGAACTCGATGACTCCCTGTGCGTTCGTTCCCTCCAGCATCTGGTCCACAGATTTGAACTCCTGACAGAAGGGGCAGTGAACCCGCTTACCGCTTTTCTGTAGGATACAACACACACACACACACACACACACACACACACACACACACGCATAAGCATCAGCGCTGATTTACACCCCTCCACAGTCACCTTCCTGCTGATGCCGTTTACAGTCTGACGCTTCTCACACTGCAACTCGGCACCTTGTAATTCATTATTTTTACCATATTCTCTATTCTATCATTTTATCTGCATATTTTGTGTATATAGATGTTTTTCCAAATGCATCTTTGTCCAATACTTTTTATGCATTGTATAGTCGAGTTACATAAACCCTACATAAGCCCTCTTGTTTCTGTATATTTGGCATATTTATACCGCATATGTTGCATATTTTGCTCTTTCCGTTTCTGATATTCCTTGCATTTCTGCTTCTAGTTCTGAATGTTTTGAATATTTCTAAATAGCATATTTTGTTCAGTATATTTTGTATATTTCATTCCGTACATTTAGTATCGTTGTGTATTTAGTATAGTTCTATAAATGTAATATATTTAGTTTTGTACATTTAGTATGTTTCTGTATCTTCTGCATATTCAGTAGAATTCTGCATATTAAATACATTTTGTTGTCTATATTTATGACATTTAATACATTTAGTTTTTAATATTCAGCATAGTTCTGTAAATTTAATATTTACTTTTGCATATTTCTGTATCTTTAGCACTGCATATTTAGTACACCTTACCGTTTAACAAAAGTAGTACTGTATATCTAATATATTTGATGTATCTGTAGTATTTGTCTATTTTGTGTATTTAGTCATGTATATTTATCATAATTCAGCATATTTAACATATTTAGTTATTAATATTTAGCATAATTCTGGACATTTCATATATCTATATCTATATATATATAGTTATGTATATTTAGTAGTTGTCTGTATATTTCATATATTTAGTTATGCACAGTTAGCATAATTCAGCATATTCAATATATTTAGTTATGAATATTTAGCATAATTCTGGACATTTCATATCTATAGTTATGTGTATTTAGTATTTGTATATTGAATATATTTAGTTTCTGCACATTCCTGTTCTGCATTTTCCTGTACATCTTTCATTTCAGTCCATTTACTTGGTATATTTCTGTATTTCTAGTCCTATCTTTGCGAACTAATATTTTTAATGTAATGGTTTTGAGCCATCTGAACATAAGCCACACATACAGAAAACAAAATGTAATAAATATATTAAATACTACTAATAATGCTAATAAGGAAAGTACCTTATACTGTACCGTATACATATTGTAAACTAATACATGAATATTTTATATATGAAATTAACAACCATAATATTTTAGATTGAAAGCTGAATGAATCCATAGCAGTGCTTCAGTTATTATTGAAGAATTGTAAAGCTGAGTAGTCCTGGCAGTGTCCTCCTATCCGCCCAACGGTGAAGCTTTCAGCATTACAGGAGCAGTAAAGTGGAGAACCTCATTACAATGAACCACTGCAAGGATGGACTCTCGGCAGACCTGCTTGTAGGTGCTGATGCAGACGGGGCTGCAGAACTTTTTAACAGCATCCTCGAGCTGGACCAGGTGGTAGTTTCCCGTTATTGTGCAGTTCCCACAACTCTCACAGCAGCTCATAGACAGACGTCTGGACGAGCGGAAACGAGAGAAACATTCGTCACTGCAGAGCTTGTGAAGAACACCCTGGTGATTAACCTCGTGCTGGATCTGAGAAAGGAGGGAAGAGAAATGAAAGGGGGGGGAAGGGGGTTAATTTCTGTTGTTTAAAACACAATATCCTTCATATCTGAATAAAGGGGGGCTAATAAACCCATTATCTGGCTCTGTAAACCTATTGTTTTTGGGTTTTTTTAGATTTGGCCACAGGGTGGCACTAGGCAGTCCCCTGCAGTGCCTTTGGAGAGTCAGTCATGTCCTGGCACCAAAGTGGTGGACCAAACTTCCCCTGGGTGTCTGAACAGCAGAGTCCAGCGCTCGCTGTCCTCAAACCCAGACTGAAGACCCTCCACTTCTGAGAGGACTGAGTGTGCAGAGTGTGTGAAGGACTGTGTCTCCAGACTGACTTCTGTATTTAGTAGAGTCTAAGATTAGAGGGGTCTAATACTGGATATTACCTGTACCCCAAACCCCCCAGTCTGCAGGGGTCAATTCCCACAGAGGTAGCTATCCCCCCCTCCCTAAATATGGAAGGTGAAAGGGCTTACCTCACTGGGTTTTCTGCACATACTGCATCTTACAATGTCATCTTCATTTAATCCCTCAACCCTGGATTTGTAGATGGTCAGGCAGGCCTGACTACAGAACTCCTTCAAGGTGTTCATAGAATCCACCGGAACGGTTATCAAGTCCTTCGGATTCCCAATCACCCTTAGGAAGAGTAGGACAAATACATACAAATTAAAAGAGAATTTAGACCAAACATGAAATATAAATAGTTATTTTCATGGAAATATGTATATGATAGGGCTGAGCGATGTGGTAAAAATACTGTATCAATATTTATCACAATATATTTAATCACAGACTAAACACATCAGTATCATATCTTATAATCTACTGTTCAGATCCTCTCCTGTACTGAATCCAGTGATTTCTACTCAACATCTGCTGCTCTTCATCTAATGAACCCTTCAGTCTAATTACTCTGTTAGTAATGAAACCTGCAGCTGATCAGTGTTTATTACACTAACAGTCTCCTCCATATGATTAGAGAAGCTTACTGTGTATCACGATACGATAAAATATCATTATATTGCCCAGCTCAGGCTTGGAACAGCTGACACTAGGGCTGGGCAATCAGGCAAAGATGAATCTAAACAGTCATTCAGAATCTGTAATCACTGTAATCTTTCCTATGTTGATTATTTAATATTTTAATTTTTGTGTTGATGTATTGCCACCTTAAAAGGAAAACATAAGTAAGTGCACTATAGACCCCTGTGGCATGGCCTAAGCTTTTGGCCTGTCTTCCTTCCATTACTTTTACTTTTCTACTTGAAGTCGTTCTGAAACCAGTACTTTTACACTTTTACTGGAGTAAAAAGCTTCAGTTGATACTTCAGCTTCTATAGAAGTCTTTTAAACCCTCGTATCTCCACTCACTTCTACCTGAGGAAGAGGATTCAGGCAGGCGACTCACTTGAGGCAGAGGTGGCAGGTTTTCTTTGGGGCAATACTGATGGTCGGCGGCAGGGTGAAGCCAGTCAGACAGACAGTGGAGCAGAAGAGCTGGTTGGAGCCTTTCCTCTGGAACGCCGTTTGGCCTTTCTGCAGGACCTTGGAGCAGCCCGAGCAGCAAATCCGTATGGACGCAGCAGGCGGCTGGAGCTGGGGAGGCGGTGGGGGCTGGGGCTGAGGCTGAAGCTGGAGCTGAGGCTGGAGCTGGGATTGGAGCTGAGGTTGGAGCTGGAGCTGAATCTGGGCCAAAGGCTTGGCTTGGAGGTGAGGTTGCGGCTGGGCCGGCAGGACCATGAGAGGAGCTTTAATGGCTGAGGTTACCTGGCTTATTGTAGGGAATGGAGGCGGCTGGGAGGCTGCAACAGAAGCTGTGGAGAAGAAAGCAGATTGGGACGGTCATGATCATTTTGTAGGAGGTAAATGATTCACATAATTAAAAAATAAAATCAGGGACAAATGTATGTAAGCCTTTTTAAACCATTAATGGAAGTCGAAGTAAGAATTTTGGAGAATTTCTATTGGTGCATTAGTCATGAAATTTGCTCTGGGTGTGTGTGTGTACTCACTGCCCCTAGTACTCTAGTGTGTGTGTTTACTACCACAAATGGGTTAAATGCAGAGCACACATTTCGCTGAACATGGCAGTCCACTCACCAGACATGGCATCAGTGGCTCCTCTAACAGAGAACACAGAGCTGATCCTCAGTTCATCTGGAGGGGGTGCCGACTGAAACGAAAGTACACAGGGGGATAGAAGCATGACCTTTCATTAAGAGTGAAACCTCTTTATATATTATATTACTCAAACAGAAATCCCAATAGATTATATGATAAACATCAACACTAACAATAAAAACACTCAGTACTAACTCTCTCTCTCTTTACCTTCTCAGAGTAAATGGCCACCCAGCCCGACCTGCTGAAAGACTGCCTGCTGAGGTCCCCTCTACCTGCGTCAGACCAGCTGCCACCTACCCGTCCAACCATCAGGCCCCCCCACCCACCACCACCCATACCAGACCAGCGGCACACCCTCCTACCACTGCTACCTGTCTAATGACCATGTTCAAACCTAAACGGACTCTTAACTATCTGCCACTATTAATACCACCACTATTAATTATTATTATTAAATTAAAAGAAATTTAATTTTCCTGCGAGAAAAAAAGGATCTCTAACTGTTCTGAGATTAAGCTCAGATAAACCCCTTCCCAGACTCTCATCACTCTGCATCTCCACCCTCCTTCCTGAAGGCCTCAGAGAGCTCTCTGGATCTGGCCATGATGGTGATCTTCTTCACCACCAGCTTCAACCATCAAGATCAGACCAGACTAAACGTCTGAGGTTTAAATCAGACTCCAGACTCCTCCAGAATAATCCTCTCCAGCCATGTTCTGATCTGGGGCAGTGGTGGCTCAGCGGTTAGAGCTCCGGGCTGTCGATAACAGGGTTGTGGGTTCGATTCCCGGGCTCGGCAAGCTGCCACTGTTGGGCCCTTGAGCAAGGCCCTTTACCCTCTCTGCTCCCCGGGCGCTGGAGTTGGCTGCCCACCGCTCTGGGTGTGTGTGTGTACTCACTGCCCCTAACACATGTGTGTGTGTGAGTGTGTGTTCACTACCAGATGGGTTAAATGCGGAGGACACATTTCGCTGTACAGTGACAAATACGTGCACCTTTACCTTTACCTTTCTGCAGCTGATCTTCTGAGTCTGATTCTACACATTTGAAGGAGTAATAAATGTGAAGGGGTTTTAATTTTTTCTACAAAATCTCTATTAATTCTATTTTATAAATGATGATTAAAGACGTTTCTTCAGGTGTGTGAGTTTAGTTAGATCACCTCCATCTTCAATCATCCAGATGATTAAATAATGTAATTTTAAAGTTTTTTTAAATCATAAAAGTAATTCATCCTGTCTGTATATAAATAAATATGACATTAATTTAGTCATTTAAAGCATACTATTTCTATTTAATAGTATTGTAGTATTGGGGAGCAATTCATCTCTAATTTCAGCAACAATGTTTTATTATTTATTGATTTTTAAACACAGTTTAAAAAGGTCCGCTGCCCATCTCATTTAAATACCAACTCAGAGAGGTTCTGTAACAGTGAAGATGAAGCTCACCTCATGATCCCCGTTCTCAAGCTCCTCCTTAACACGGCTGATGTCGGACTGTGGAATCAGGGCTTTATCGTAGCCCTCGTCGATGGGCTCATCTTTAATTTTCGTTAATGGGGAATACACCGTTTCCTCTCTACCGTTTCCACCGGACTCCTGAGACGACGCCTGCAGGGACAGAATGGAGGAATAGGCCAGACAACTAGGACAGGCATAAAAAGCAGGGCTGCACAATACAACGTTTCAGCATCGTTATGAAAGCACCCAAGTTATTAATAAACCGATCACCAACAATAGGAAAGTCCAAAAATGATAGTAACTCCAATTACAGACCATAAACATACTCCGGTCACTCTACAGCCAACTACAGGCTCGCGGTTCCCTTTCACTTACACTGGCCTCATTTCGTGACGTGCCCTCCTTCATCCGAGACTGCTGGGCTTTGTCATCTGGAAGGGAACATGCACAGAATGAGTAAATACACCTTTTATGGTGAACATTATTAATGCAGATTATCTCCACTACTACTGTCCACTGAGGGACAAAGACACATCAGGGATTAGTCCACGCTGATCAGGACTGAACCATGCAATTTAAAATGGATTATTTTTAGCCTCTTAAACTGCTATAGGGATAAATGGCTTTTCTGGATATATGGTGGATATCATTATGATTTGTAAGACACTGCCCAACTCCAGAGGTCATAAAACAAAAAGCGTGATTAGTCCTGATTAAGGAGATTTAGCGCAGTGTGTAAAACACTGGATAAACATCTAGACCCAGGCCCTGACTTTGTACAGCATGCCTCTAATGGCTCAATTTGTCCATAATTTGTCCAAAATTTAATGCTTCTAAAATATCCCTCACAGAATTATTAGTAGTGTAATAATAGTGTATTCATAACCATGTGGCGTGTGTGTGTGTGTAATATTATATATATATATATATATATATATATATATATAGCCATTCAGTGCTAGATCTTAAGACTTAAACCAGCTTTTAGGTACAAAGTGTGTGTTTTTATTTTTCTGTTTTTGTTTTTTTTTTAATCCTGTTCATGGTGGAGGGATACATGCAGGGAGATGGGTGGGCAAAAAAAATACATAAATAAATAAATAAATAATTAAATTGGATCATTTAAATAAAACATAAATCATAAAAACGTAAAGTTGCAGTGCTTAAAG
>NC_132887.1:2400387-2440387 GCF_030463535.1 Salminus brasiliensis
TGTACCTGATTGCTCCTCTTTTCTGCTATACTCTTTTGTCAAATTCTGAAAATGAGAGGAAAAAGACGTAAAAACATTAAATGTATTTTATTCGTGTTAAAAACATGTGGACCACAATCATCTTCAGAACCGACTTGAGAGAAAATTCATGTTGATAATCGCTGGCTTCTTCATCGAGCTCTAAATCCTAGATTGCTGGGATTATATTTGATCAGACATTTCACTCGGGGGACCATTTGGCCTTACAACAGCATCACAACAGCCCCTTAATTAAAGTTTAGGTGACCTCCTCAAATCTTCTAAAAACTTTTTGCTGAACCTGGCAACCCTGTGGTCAGACCTAGTGGCTTATATGGCTCCATATATAGTGTATATGCTGCACTGCTGCTGGGGCTGTTTAATAAACACACTGTTATTATTATTATTATTATTATTGGTATGATAAACGAAGAGGAATCTTGTGCTTTTACTCACTTTTACAAACCAGGCTAACCATATTACCATATTACAGCTCAGCATTAGCAAGTTAATATATCAGACAGACAGATAGACAGATATATAGACACTTTATTGATGTCAAAGGAAATTTAGCATATTATTATTATTATTTAACAAAAACAAAAAATAAATAAATAAATAAATAAATAATACACCCAGATGCTGATGTTGGTGCTTTCATGCTATCCAGATGTTGACAAGTAAAGCTGAACACCTCTGAGAGAAACCCAAAGAGTCCAAAGCTTAAGTCGACTCTCCCTTCCCAAACACCTGGAACTGGTGAATCGACTCACTTTAGTAATCAACTCCCAGCCCTGCCCTGTTATACATGTAGTATTAAACTTAACATTGGCAGTGCAGAGTACAATACACTCCGACTACTGACGTGTGTGTGTGTCTAGACATCAACAAATGTGTCCAAAACTGTAGTTAACCCTTCCTCCAAAACTTCTGGAGTTTGCGAATCGACTCATTTCGGGAATCGACTCTCTAATATTGCAGTCATTATTACTGGTAGTATAAACATAATCACTTGCAGGGAAAAGTAAAACACATGTATCCTTCAGCACTTTGGTGTGGACTCCATCCTAAATCTTTAGAGTCAGCTCTCACTCCCTAAATCTCTCAAATTAAAGAACCGACTCACTTCGGGAACTGACTCCCAGCCATGCTCTATTATTCCAAGCAATCGTCTCTCGCTGAAAACCGATTCACTTTAGGAATCGACTCTCACCGCAGTAATTATTGGTAGTAAATAAAACCTGACGGTTCAAAGCAAAACTCACAAAAACACACTGCTGCCTGCTAAACGCCTCGGTTCAGAACCGAGTCCGAAGCCTCAGAGTGAATGAATCTCCTTCATTCTAAATGATAATTGGAATCGGAGAATCGAATCACTTTATGAATCGACTCCCAGAGCTGCTTTGTTTTTAGCTAGCTAGTTCCACAGTAACCGGCGAACAACCGAGTCAGTCGCCGTGAACGCGGCTGTCTGGGGGACAGAAAGAAGCTTTACCGCACACTGCCCGGCGGTATCCAGCCTGAGGGGAGGCAAAGAGGGGACAGCTCGGTCGACTAGCCGGCGCTTCCTCCCGAAGCCCAGGTTCACCTGTGTGCAGTTGTGGAACTGCTCGGTGGTGAAGTGGGAGCTGCAGATTCGGCTCTTCTTATGAACGATTCCGCCGCGACTGAGCAGAAACTCCGTCCAGCTTCGCCTCAGGTCGTGGTCGGGAAGGCGGTGGAAATTAACGTCAGGGTCTTTTTCGGTGTCTTTGTTACATCCAGGGACACCGCAGCGAAAAAACGAAGGCATAACGACATTAACTGAATACCAATAACGAGCTAATTAACTCAAAAGCCGCAGAAAAACGACGCTAATTAGCCACAATGCTCCATAGTCGCGACCCAACTAACTTAAAAACGCTGCTTCGCGTGACGTCACAGCAGCTTCGATTCTGATTGGTGGGAAACATTTGACGTCACATTCTTCTTAACATAAGCCCGCCCAACAGGTCAGTCCAACATAATATATAATAATAATAATAAATACAATCTAAACATTAAACTAACACTAATAATGTGTTTTTATATATATTGTATTTTGATAGCGTAGTTTTATAGTATAAACTCGAGCAAAAGCCAGAAACTCCAAAGAAATGTTGACTGAATATTAATTAAACACTGAAACACGCTTGAAACTAATTAAACATTTTTTTAGCTAATAACAAAGATTTTACTAAATCTTGATCCTTAAATCCAGCCTTAGAAATTGAGAAAAACTAGCCTAGTAACTAGTAACTATTTACTAAATTTAAATTGTTAACTGTGTTACGAATAATTAAAAAAAAAAATGTAACTGTATATTAATCCTTCAGTACAGTCGAGATTTATAGCTATTAGACTGATTGATTGATCGGACTGTTTATAAAAATGTAAAGAAAAATGTAATGTCATTTTCTATACATTTGCCAATATATTTTATTTCTTAACCTTTTGTATTATATAAATGTATTTATTCATTTTTAATGTCTTTATATTTTAAATAAAGGCACACTATCTAGAAATGTGCGCTTTTTTTAATCTATTTTCCTCATCCAGACTTTTACATGTTTTCCTATTTAACAGGACAGTCGTCATCAAAGCATTTTGCACCCTGTTTAAGTGCGTATGTGACAATGTGCGTATAAATATAAATATATACACACACACAAATACATATATATATACACATACACACACATATATATATGTGTGTGTTAGTTATATATAATATGTTTATACAATGTTTATACACACATTATATATTATGTATTATATATTAACTTACTGTCATTATATATATAATGTATTATATATTAACTTCATACATCATTTTATATATATATATATATATATATATATATATATATATATATATATAAATAGAGAGAGAGAGAGAGTGTGTGTTAATTAATGTTTATATGCACATTATATACATACATATTGTAATATACATATATATATACACACATATGTATATATATATACACACACACACATGTGTGTGTTAGTTATATATAATATATGTAAGAGAGAGAGTTAAGCAATGTTTATACGCACATTATATATTATGTATTATATATGAACTTACTTCATACATCATTTTATATATATATATATATATATATAGAGAGAGAGAGAGAGTGTGTGTTAATTAATGTTTATATGCACATTATATACATATATATATATATAGAGAGAGAGTGTGTGTGTGTTAATTATATAATGTATGTGAGAGAGAGAGAGTATGTTAATGTATGTTTATGTTTTAATTATTTATATATATATATATATATATATATATATATATAGAGAGAGAGAGAGAGAGAGTGTTAATTATATAATGTATGTGAGAGAGAGAGTATGTTAATGTATGTTTATGTTTTAATCATTATTTATATCTATATCTTATTTTGTACTTGTTGGAACTTCCCGTTCCACCTTAAAAGCTGCAGCAGTTTCACGCAGTCTCCTGCTCAAGCGCCCGCCTGCAACCGCTGCAGCTTTTAAGGTGGAACGAAAATAGATACCTACATAAATAAAACCGAGCCAACTTCACTTCAGTAAGAGCACTCGACTCAAAGAGGAATTTCTCACGATATATAAACACATAAACAATATAGATATGTGGAATAAGTCCGGGTAAGTCCAGACTCAGCAGGGGGGGGGGGTCAGTACAGGACAGACAGGAGCTCTTATTTAGCCTTTGCCACTTTGCTGCAGTATTTTACAGCCTTTAACATGTTCTAATAACGTGCATGCAAATGACTTTATTAATGCATGTTAAAGAATAATTAGGGATAATTATGCACAGCCTCTTCGGCTGTCTTATGTCTTTGTTTAGCTCCATATTTAGATCCACTTTCCTTTCCCCTTTTTATTTTTTATTTTCAACCGTGCAAATCAGCTTTTTAAATCATTTAATAAATATTCAACTTATTCCTGCTTATTATTTTCTTTGCATTAAAATATTAATATTAATATTAGTAATAAAGCAACGGAAGCCAGCCTGATTTCTTACCTGTGCATCGTGTTCCGACGGGTCACCGCTGCATATTTAAGCTCATTTAAACCGATGCCGTGTGCAGATCATGATCCAGACTCATTAAACTCTCTATGATATTAATTACAGGTTAATTAGTTGTTTATTTCGCGGCTCCTCGCGCAGACCTTTAGCGCAGCGCTATTAGCATGTGGCTAAAGCTGCTAGCCGAGCAAAGTAAGCACCGGAACTAAAGCGCGTTCTGCCAGCCGAGTCAGAAACCTCTCGGAACCAGGTCGATCGGGCTCTGCTCGCTTAAAGTCCACAGTTTAGTTGCGCTCTGTAAATATTCAGCTCTTAAAACCCGAACCTAAACTTAAACTGCAGCATTTGGTTTCCATTCAACACCAACGCAGCGCTGAGACGCAGGGGATCGGCGGCGGCGGCAGCGCCCCCTACAGCCGCGGCGGGGGCACGGCACAGTGCCCTCACAGCACCAGAGGCAGACTGGACCATTAACCCTGTATAATAATAGATCCCATAAATGATATCTACCGATGTAGTATCTAACACTTAGTGTCACATATAACTGTTATTTGGTGATATGCATATAAGTGATAAATATTAATTTAGATAATCAAATTAAATAATTAAATAAAAAGGAGGAACACGCCACGCACAAAATACATACCAATAATTAATGTCGTGCACATATACACTGTATTTTTTTAGGTGTTTTTTAGATGGAATAATATTTCTATGTTGTTTGGCTTGTATTTTAAATTTGATCATAATTATAAATCTTTCCAGAGCTTGTTTGATTGGATACAGTGGCAGAATAAGTGAAACAGGGTTTCTGGGTATCCATCACAGAACTGATATTTACACTGATATTATTTATTATATTTATTTTTACTAATAAGAAAAATGAAATTGGGTTTATATGATAATAAATATATATATATATACTTTGGTAAGAGACTCTTTAAGATTGAAAACCCAGGAATCCTAAAAGGAGACATCAAAGGGAAAGAGAACAAATGGCATCAGGAGATAAAACGACAGCACAGCTTTTAACAAAGCAATATTTGACTGATCTGATATTACATTTGGGTGAAGTACCCGTTAAAATAATAATAATAAAATCATTACAGAAAACAGTAGAATAATAACATATGTTCATAATGGAGTACCATTTACAGTTATAACTGCAATATATATATTTTTTAATCTAATATAAATCAATTAAATAAAAAGGAAGGACATATGAAAGTAGCTTATCTCCAGAATTTTAGAAGTAAACAGCTACAGTTTTCACATTTTTGCAAAAGACTTGCAGATGTATCTACCTACAATACACAAAATGCAATATATGTAAGAGTGATAATACATTTATCAAAAAATAAATAATCATTAAAATGTTTACAGTCTGTATTACAGCATAGAGAAAATATTATTTACCTTACTTGAGTATTTAAATACTTTACTTGAGTATTATTATTATTTTGATGTCTTGACCCAAATGTAATATCAGATCAGTCAAATATTGCTTTATTAAAAGCTGTGCTGTTGGTTTATCTTTTGATGCCATTTGTTCTCTTTCCCTTTGATGTCGCCTTTTAGGATTCCTGGGTTTTCAATCTTAAAAGAGTCTCTTACCAAAGTATACACACACACACACACACACACACACACACACATATATATATATATATATATATATATATATATATATATATATATATATATATATATATATATATATATATATATGTATACACATATAATATGTAAACCCAATTTCAATAAAATATTTCAGTAATATAAATATAATAAATAATCAGTAATATAAATATAATAAAACCCAATTTCAATAAAATATTTCAGTAAAATAAATATAATAAATAATATCAGTGTAAATATCAGTTCTGTGATGGATACCCAGAAACCCTGTTTCACTTATTCTGCCACTGTATCCAATCAAACAAGCTCTGGAAAGATTTATAATTATGATCAAATTTAAAATACAAGCTAAACAACATAGAAATATTATTCCATCTAAAAAACACCTAAAAAAATACAGTGTAAATGTGCACAACATTAATTATTGGTATGTATTTTGTGAGTGGCGTGTTCCTCCTTTTTATTTTATTATTTAATTTGATCATCTAAAAGAACTGATATTTATTATTCATATGCATATTTGTTATTCAGCTTTGATAATACCTTATCTGCAAATCATCTATCTCTAAATAACGTTATGCTCATATCACCAAATTACAGCTATATACACAAATAAGCGCGCGAGCTAATTATGCGAGTTGGCCGGACTTTTATTTTGGAGCATGTGCCGACCGGAAGTTGTCTGTGGCGTGTCAGTGCTGGCGGAGCGGCGTCTCTCTGCAGGGGAAACATTAAATCATCATCATTATTATTATTACTAATTAAATCTTTTTGTTTTGTGAAGAAGCAGGATGTTTCGCAGGAAGCTCACAGCCTTAGATTATCACAATCCTGCGGGCTTCGACTGTAAAGGTGAGACTTTTATGTAGAGGGAGGAAACCCGGCCGTGGACCGAGCCGCGTTCTGACAATCCTCCGAACCTCAAACCCAGCCTGAGCTCTGATTATTAGAAGCTCCTAAAATAATAAGAGAGATTAATTTAGTTTAGTGGTGTAATCCTCTTCATCATGCTCTGTATTCTACCAGGTGTGTGGCTGGGATTGTAGGCCGAGCAGCCAGAGTGGGAATATAGCTGCCCATATATAGACCCACAGCTAATATCATAAATACTGATATTATAGACATCAAAACACCACAAATATAATAAATAAATATGATGAACTATAATACACGGTTGATGTAGGGCTGTGTAATACTCACAGTATCCTCTAAAACCTGTCTGCACTGCTGTAAAGTGGAGTGGTAATCCCAAATCCCAAATGACTGATGATTGTTGTTGGTATTTTAGTATTCGTAGTATTAAAAATAATGATATTATTAATGTTATTAATAATGGTTAACAATAAAATAAAAAGGAGGAACACGCCACTCACAAAATACATACCAATAATTAATGTAGGCACATATACACTGTATTTTTTTAGGTGTTTTTTAGATGGAATAATATTTCTATGTTGTTTGGCTTGTATTTTAAATTTGATCATAATTATAAATCTTTCCAGAGCTTGTTTGATTGGATACAGTGGCAGAATAAGTGAAACAGGGTTTCTGGGTATCTGATATTTACACTGATATTTGTTTCCTAATAAGAAAAATGAAATTGGGTTTATATGATAATATATATATATACATACTTTGGTAAGAGACTCTTTAAGATTGAAAACCCAGGAATCCTAAAAGGCGACATCAAAGGGAAAGAGAACAAATGGCATCAGGAGATAAAACGACAGCACAGCTTTTAACAAAGCAATATTTGACTGATCTGATATTACATTTGGGTGAAGTACCTGTTAAAATAATAATAATAAAATCATTACAGAAAACAGTAGAATAATAACATATGTTCATAATGGAGTACCATTTACAGTTATGACTGCAATATATGTTTTTTAATCTAATATAAATCAATTAAATAAAAAGGAAGGACATGAAAGTAGCTTATCTCCAGATAAGATAAAGGAAACAGAATTTTAGAAGTAAACAGCTACAGTTTTCACATTCATCACATTTCATGTATCTACCTACAATACACAAAATGCAATATGGAGTTTCTCTTATTAATAATAATTATAATAATATCATGAATAATGATTAATCATTTAATATCTGCTTAATCTGTTAATTTTAATCTTTCTGTCTGTTCTTCTCATTGATCCCAGATGAAACTGAGTTCAGAAATTTCATTGTTTGGCTCGAGGACCAGAAAATCAGACACTACAAGATCGAGGATCGTGGAAACCTGAGAAACATCCCAAGCTCTGAGTGGCCAAAGTATTTTGAAAAGGTTATTTTCACTGATGCTGTGGATACGCACTACGTTTACATTTCTTATATTTAGCAGACGATCTTATCCAGAGCAGCTCATGTGCTTCTCTGTTGGCTCAGAAGATAGAAGAACAGACCAGGGATGCCTATAAGCTCAGATACTGCCCAATACAGAAGTCAGTGCTGATCTATGTGTGTGGGGGGAAAACAGATGCCCAGTACTCAACATCTACTTCCAGTACTTAAACCAGTAGAGTAGTCATAGTAAGACCTTGGAGTTCAGTCTCAACCTTTAATTAATGTGAGATCAGTCCTGAACGACTCTGCCGCTCGAACACTCAGGCGAAGATGATTGGAAGATGCTTGTCTTGCATACTGTAGTAATTCTGTCCTCGTTTGTGCACACCTTGGTGAAATGACCTGTGTAGAGTGTGAGTCAAGTCCTCTACGGAGGCACTTCTGCACATTGTAATACACAGTTACTCTTTATTTACTGAATTTATTAGATTGCAAATAAATTAAAACCAGGTCTGGAATCTTTATGAGCGATATTTATTGTTATGCGTTTGATATTTTTATATCTGCATATTTATCCAGTAAATCTTGTGTAAGCTGCCCCAAGATGCACACATTTATGCGGGTTGTTATGATATCCTGTTATATATATTTTTCTGTTTGTGTGACCCTTCAGTATCTGCAAGACGTGAACTGCCCGTTCAGTGTCCAGGAAAGACCGGAGGCTGTGGACTGGTTACTGGGCCTTGCGGTTCGTTTTGAATACGGTGATAATGGTACAGATCTCCTCTAATGTGCTTCTAATTCAGTCTAATGAGGATCTACAGAACCACCCGTCTGAACATAACACACACCCCTCATAAACAGTCAAGTGCACAGACAGACAGAGAGACGGACAGGCAGAAAGCTAGACGGGCAGACAGAAGGACAGATGGCTAGACAGACAGACAGAAGGACAGATGGCTAGACAGACAGACAGAAGGACAGATGGCTAGACAGACAGACAGAAGGACAGATGGCTAGACGGACGGACAGAAGGACAGATGGCTAGACGGACGGACAGAAGGACAGATGGCTAGACGGACGGACAGAAGGACAGATGGCTAGACGGACGGACAGAAGGACAGATGGCTAGACGGACGGACAGAAGGACAGATGGCTAGACGGACGGACAGAAGGACAGATGGCTAGACGGACGGACAGAAGGACAGATGGCTAGACGGACGGACAGAAGGACAGATGGCTAGACGGACAGACAGAAGGACAGATGGCTAGACGGACAGACAGAAGGACAGATAGCTAGACGGACAGACAGAAGGACAGATAGCTAGACGGACGGACAGACAGAAGGACAGATAGCTAGACGGACGGACAGACAGAAGGACAGATAGCTAGACGGACGGACAGACAGACAGGCAGATAGCTAGACGGACTGACTGCTGGACAGATAGCTAGACAGACAGACAGAAGGACAGATAGCTAGACAGAAGGACAGATAGCTAGATGGACGGACGGACAGAAAGACAGGCAGATAGCTAGACGGACTGACTGCTGGACAGATAGCTAGACGGACAGACAGAGAGACACAAAGACAGACAGATAGCTAGATGGACAGATAGATATGCTGGACGGACATAAAATAAAAACAGACAGACAGAAAACGAACCAGACAGACAGACATAACAGAAACTGTGTGATGTACAGTTTGTCAGACAGACAGGTTGTTAGTCAGGCAGACAGAAATCACAGTACTGAGAACGGGAGAGTTTTGGAGAGCAGTTTTTTAGATCTGCCTCTCCTGGAGGGGCAGTGGTGGTTCAGTAGTTAGAGCACCGGGGTGTTGATGACCGCTCCACATGCTGCCACTGCCTTTGAGCAAGTCTCTCCCTGCCTCCCCGGGTTGTGTTTGATCTGTGTGTGTGTGTGTGTGTGTGTGTGTGTGTGTGTGTGTGTGTGTGTGTGTGTGTGTGTGTTTTCACTGCTTGATGGGCTGAAGGCCTTAAAGGCGGAGGCTGAATACCATCTACGTCTGACTCAAACGGTGGATAGAGTCGTCTTGTTTGAGTCTGTAGTTCAGAATATTGAGGTGACAGTTCTGGTATGGACCACTAGGTGGCAGTGCTGTTTCAGATGTTGAGTCTGCAATATCCCCATGCACTGTCTTATACGTGTGTTATACTTTATGATGTGTGGGTGAATATATATAATATATAGGCGAAGCAAACTGGAGATGTGCAGATTGTCTCTGCAGTGCCTCAGATTATATATTAATATTACACTCGACTGCCTTAAACATTCTATAGTGCAAATATTATATTTCATTCTGCTTTACTTTACTTTAGTTGCATCCTGTGCAAAGGGGATCTTCTCTTCACTTCCTGGATTCTGGTTAATGCTGTTCTCTCTCTCTCTCTCTGTCTGTCTGTCTGTCTGTCTGTCTCTCTCTCTCTCTCTCTCTCTCTCTCTCTCTCTCTCTCTCTCTCTCTCTCTCTCTCTCTCTCTGCAGTGGAGAAATACCGAAACTGCACACCTGCATCAGAGGCCAATAATGCCCAGAAACCAGCTGACCCCCTCATAAACCTGGACAGTGAGTGTCGCCTTGTCTTCATGTTTTCCTCTAATGACGGTCCTGCTCTCGTCCCACTACTCCTTCTCTAGTGTTGTCTAAAGGAGCGGTGTGGGGCATGTTCCCAGCCAGCCTCTCTCCAGGCTGTTTACACAGAGAGACTCAGGGGTTTCCTTATTGATGTCACTTATTAAAGGAGGTACAGGAGTTCGGGTTTTAGTGGTAAGGTGTGTTGTTGTTGTTATTAGTTTAAAAAAGCTGATTATTACATTATTTTTAGATGCATTTATCGAATGATGCTTAGCCAGGTGTTGTTGCATATGTAATGCCATGCACTCAGCAATAACCATAACGTTATGGTTTTAATGTAGTGGCCAAGAAAACATTTGGTAATTCTGGTAAACCAGTGTCCCGGGCATCAGGCAGGGTATTCCTAGAGGCACTAAACTCCTATTGAGATCTGGTTTCATTCACCAAAGCCCTTCTGAATGACTCGCCTACATCCCAACTGTCTCTAATGTATAATTTATGTATAATAATCCTCTTTTAGTTTGAATTGTAGGATCGTATTTGGCTGAAATAGTCATGTGTGATATATGTTCAGGTGTGTTAACTATGTTTATCATTTGCTTTAGTCGATTTTTAGTCAAAGTATTATATGATCATTTTATTGTATGCAAATATTTATCATAGTATTTAGTATATTTATTGTAGTCAACACCATAAAACCCAAACCTGACTAAAAAGCCTCTTAATAATGGATTATCAGAGTTATCAAGTAATGAAGTACTAATACTTCGTTATCTTACTACAGTAGAAATGTTGGTTCTCTAAACTTTACTGGAGTAATTCTTTATTTTTCAGACTTTTTACTTCTACTTCTCACATTTTCACCCAATTATCTGAACTTTCTCCTCATTTCTCCTCTCCACATTTTAAAAACAGCCTCGTTCCTCCTATTTCATTTCCCTTTGTTTTCATTCCGGCTCGTCATCAATAAAAACCCTCTCCAGATAAATCTCTCCATCCGGAAAGTGAGAGTCTGATCCTGATTGGATGAGAAGTATAAACAGACTCCATTCTGACTCCCTATTGGTTTATAAGAGATCATCACACCTGCACACGTCCCGTCACTCTCCAGCAGCTCACAGCAGACGTCTGTAGTCTAGTATGAAGACAGTGTCCGTGGCAGAGACTCAAGAGAGCTGCAGTGAAACGTCCCGACTGAGCCCCACATTTACATTCCAATAAAGCTTATTGATCACACGCCTCTGTATTCAGTACAGGAGAGGATCTGAATAGTAGTTTATAAGACTCTGTAGATTCTGATGATTTTAGTCTGTAGTTACATGTATCGTAATAAATATTGTGTATCACGATAAAAGTCTTTAAATATCGTGATATAGTATTTTCAGTATTTTCGCCCAGCCCTGATTTAAATGACTCTAAGGTCGTTTAAATTAGGAATTCCCCTTTAATACTTCTCTCTGTTTTCATACTGACAGTAATCCCGGCTCTGGAGGTCTTTATCTTCGCTCTTTCTTTCTCTCTCTCTCTCTTTATTTATTTATTTATTTATTTATTTTTAATGTGTGGGTTTTTTTTGTGTTTCTTTCAGGCAACAATCCTGATTTCAAGGCTGGGGTCATGGCTCTCGCTAACCTGCTTAAAATCCAGAGGCATGATGACTACCTGGTGATGCTCAAGGTGAGTCAGAACCTCCCAGGTGCTTTTCCACTCACTCCGTGTCTGAGTGCACGTCTGATCTGACGGGCGTCTGTCTCGTCCTCTCCTAGGCCATTAGGATCCTCATCCAAGAACGACTGACACCTGAGGCTATTTCGAAGGCCAGCCAGGCGAAAGAGGTCTGTGTAGGACTCTCAGTTTTATCCGTATGAAAATGCAGTGCTGTTTAAATCGGGCCGGGCTGTGATGATCTGCTGTTCTCTTCTTCCTGCAGGGTTTACCGGTCGCTTTAGACAAGCACATACTCGGCTTTGATACGGGAGGTATGTTGCGCAGAGCTTTCACTCAACAGTCTGTCTATTTTGGGATGATTCATGTCTGGGTTTCTGCAGACTAGGACCATATTCGGGTTAAACAATCATTCAGCCCTGGAATAAATCAATCTATTTATTTCTTAAATCTGCATCTCTACGTGTGGCAGCTGTTTTATTCCAGACGTTTCATCAAACAGAGCTGATTCAGCTGAATCTGCAGACTATGGACAGCATAAAGTCCCAGCAGCAGTGTGAAAGACTAGTGGAGAGCCGGCTGAGACAGGAGAGCTGTGATTGGCCGTCAAGGTTATTTCACCATAGTGATTTCTGAATGCTCTCAAAGTTCAAAATTAAGAAATTTAGGGGAAACGTTGTCCATGGTTTATGAAATACAACAAACACTTAAATCTTCTTCAAGCCGCCACATGAATAATGTACAGATCTGATTGGCTGAGTAGCGACAGTGTGGTGTTTACAACGTATGCCATTGGTCTGCGAGTTGTCTGGGCTGTTATAGCTATACCGTAAAGCCTATAAAAATATGCCAGTTAAAATAATAACACTCCATCAGAACCAAGTAGCTCTCAATATAGTAAACGGCCGCCCACTCATCCGGCCTGAACTGTCAGAAAACTGACTGCTGGGTCCCCTCTACCTGCGTCAGACCAGCTGCCACCTACCAGTCTGACCACCAGACTCCGCACCCACCACTGTGTCAGACCAGCTGCACACCCTCCTGCCACTGCTACCTGCCTAATGACCATGTTAAAACCTGAACGGACTCCTAATATCATGACCACTATTACCCATCATTCCACTCATTACTCTGACCATCACTGCCATGACTATATAAGTTATACTATATTATGATTATTATTATATTATGATATTGTGATTATTTTGCACACCTGAGCAGTAGAACAGTGTTATTCATATTTGGTGATTCGATGACTTTTTTTTTATCAATAATTAATAAATAGTTCTGATCAGAGGAGGATGGGTCGGGTCCCCCTCGTGAGTCTTGGTTCCTCCCAAGGTTTCTTCCTCCAGCTCTGAGGGAGGTTTTCCTGCACTGTGGTCTTTGGCTGCTCACTGGGGGTCTTAGATTTTTCATGTCCTCTTATGTTGTTGATTTATTTATTATTATTTTTTTTTACTAATCACTGATTCTGTAAAGCTGCTCTGTGATAATGCCAGTTGTAAAAAACCTATACAAATAAATTTGATTTAATTTGAATAGTCTATTGATTATAGATCCATAGTTTTTGGACCTGGACCAAAAAAATATATATTTTAAGAGTGTAAAATCTGTAACTTCACACCTGCACTATGGGTATTTCTGATCTATTTCTAATAAACTGGCCACCTAATTGTTTTTCGTTTGTTTGTTTGTTTGTTTGTTTGTTTGTTTTTCCTTTTCTTTCCATCCACAGACGCCACTCTCAACGAAGCGGCTCAGATCCTTCGGCTCCTGCACATCGAGGAGTTGCGCGAGCTGCAGACGCGGATAAACGAGGCCATCGTGGCCGTCCAGGCCATCATCGCTGACCCCAAGACAGACCACCGGCTGGGAAAGGTGGGCAGATGATCAGCCCCTGGACCTCTGGCCAGTCCAGCAGCAGTGTGTGTACGTGTATGTGGGCCACACCAAAGCATCTGGCTGGAATCTTGGGAGCGGATTGGATTTGGGGTTAGGACGGGTCGCTCGGTGCCGGTGTATCAGAATGGAGATATGAAATTGAACCGTTTCTTTTTTTTTTCTTCTGTTTAAAAGAATGGAGTGTTTTTTGGATATTATTGGAAATGAGGGGGAAATTAAATCCCCCATTTGAGTTTCTCACTGTAACCCTACACTAGATTAACGGGCAGTTTGTGAACGCCCCTAATACCAATCAGAGAGAAAAACTGTTCATTTTTGGTTTCGGTTTTGATTTATGTTCAAAGAATAAGACGGGAAATGATTGGAAGTGTGTGTGTGTGTGTGTGTGTGTGTGTGTGTGTGTGTGTGTGTGTGTGTGTGTGTGTGTGTGTGTGTGTGTGTGTGTATAAATATAAAGTACATTAACTGTAAAGCACTCTTGTGTTCTGTCGTTCAACCACAGGGGTGAGGTGAACGCCTAATAAGCTAATGCTCCATGAATACACAGTAATGGTTTAGCCGTAACCTGAGCTCTGGTCCGCTGGGGCCTCGGACTGGCGCAACTTCCAGATCCAGCTGTGCCAAATAGCTTCGTTCAGTTTGGTTCAGTTTGTAAAGTAAACATCCAGCTTCCAGGCCAAGATGTCGACGAAACATCTCGTCACTGTCACACGAAAAAACCCGGGGTGTCTAAATTCTTGACTTATTGTCAAACTGGCAGTTCTGATAAACAGACCAATAGAAACGCTCCAAAATGCTAAAATATATCAATTATTTTCCCATTGACTTCCATTGAGACTTACATTGAAGCTCTTGTAAAGCTGCTGTCTTGGAGACGGTGACGGAATGTAGAGCTTGTCCAGGTGAGCGGAGAGTCCAGGTGTGTTTAGTCTATAACCTAATATCTGCCTTCGAAAGCCTTTAAACTTTGCTTTGTACATAAGCTTACACACTTCATCACTAGTGTTGAATATTCTTGTTTGTTTTTATTGTACGTTTGTCAACGTGTGTGAAAATGTGGTAAGAGCCGATGGTGACTAGGTGTACCAGGAATGCAGACTTTCTGGAGATGCTGATAGCCTAATGTTCATCACTTTTGTAGGCCCTAGAATGGAACCTTTGGGGACTCCACAAAATCTGGTAAGCTAACTTTTATTTAACCATACTATACGCTAGCTTCACTTTAGGGTTAATCACTGAATCATTTAGGGGGTTTAAGGGGTTAACTGTCACTAAAACACCCCGATTTGCTGTTAAGAGGACTGAGAATGAGCTGCTAGGTTTAATTAGGAGAGCTAAATCACTTCACACCGCTGTGCTTAGCTTCAGCAGCCCTGGTTTACGAGACGTTTTGCGGCCAGAATCAGTAGTTAACATGCCTAGACGTTTCACTTCTGTTTATTTTATGATGAACGGATCAATAGAAACGCTCCCAGGGTTTTTCCTTTGGCTGTAAAGTTGCGTTTTTTTGGACGTACACTGTTGTTGTGTGACAGCAGTGGAGAAAAAAAGAAGAAGAAAAAAGCCTGGATTATGATTCATGTCTGGGTTTCCACAGACTGGGACCATATTTGTCTTAAATAATCATGTGTGATCTGTTCAGGCATGATTTGCTATTGAATCTGGCGGCCAAGCGTCATAATCAGGGCTGGTGAACATCAGTGTGAAGTGACTTAGCACACTTAATTAAGCCCAACAGCTACTTCTCATCCCCCTCATAAGTGAATTGGAGTGTTTTAGTGAAGGTTAACCCCTTTAACCCTTCGGTTATGATTCAGTTATTAATCCTAAAGTGAAGCTATTGATTAGTATGGTAAAGTTAGCTTACCAGATTTTGTGGAGTCCCCAAGGGTTCGATTTTTGGGCCTATAAACCTGATGTAAAGGTAAGAAAGTAAAGGTGTACTGTGAACACACAAACACTAGTGAACTAGGGGCAGTGAGTGCACACACACACACACACACATACACACACACACACACACACACACACATGCACCCAGAGCGGTGGGCAGCCAGCTCCAGCACCCAGAAAGCAGAGAGGGTGAAGGGCCTTGCTCAAGGGCCCAACAGTGGCAGCTTGCTGACCCGGGTATCGACCCCACAACCCTGTCCTCAATAGCCCGGAGCTCTTGCCACCACTTCACTAATGTAAATTATGACGGTGCAAAAATGACAATACAAAGTTTAAAGGGGTTTAAGGAGCCGACTAATCCCACCTGGATCACGTGGGTGGAGCGTGGGCTAGGTGGGGTCTAGATTGGCATGGGCTCTGACTAGGTTTGTACATGTGGTATTACTTGGGCTTCCCAAATGGGTCCAATCGTTACAGCTCACCCTAATCTCACATGGACCCTGTATGCAGTGTACAACCCAGATGGGGCCCATGTTTAACCCCTCTCAGCCCCATCACTGAACCGACTGGGACCCTAGTGGGCAGCCATATGTGGGGCGAAAAAATGGAACCCATTGACAAAAGGGGAGCTACCCCTACAGGCCCCACATGGGCATGGAATCTGGGTACACGCTCTTGTCTGGGTATTTTTTGGATGGTGGACCCACTCTCAGCCTAGCAGTGACAGATTCTGGTCAGTCATGGTCCTGTGGTGGTCTCTTTTCAATTATGATTGGGGTAGAGTTTTATAGTGATTCATTACATTTTTGGTATTCCAAGCCTAGACGGTCCGCCCCCTAGTGGCTAAAGGTTTTTTAGAGCTTAAATATTTAGCAGTGACAGATTCTGGTCAGTCAGTGGTGGTCCTGTGGTGGTCTCTTCAATTATGAGTGGGGTAGAGAGATGATGAATTGTGCAGCAACGATGGGCTACACTCGTAAAAATAATAAATCAACACAAATGTACAAGAAGTGTAGACACATTGTGAATCACATTTTTATTGTTATAAATATCACATCTTACAAAAAGGATTAAAACAGGACACGTGGTAAAACAAGGCAAACAAAAAACATTAGCTATATTCAATGCAGTCAAATTCTTTATTAGTGCATCAAGTACTTAAATACTGCACTGCTGTGTGTTTCTCACACAAACAACATACAAGACTTGTTGCATAAAGGTGATCATTTGGGGTTCTTTGGCTTTATTTTATTAAAAAACACGTATAAAAAATACAGTAGAAAGAAATGAGGTATAAAACAAATGTACAAAACTATTCTGGGTAAAAAAAAAAGCAACAAAAAAACAAAATAAAAGTCACCTTTTCTCGGCTTCTGTAAAGTCTGCAGTGGTGTTGGTGACGACGGCTGACCGTATGAGCGTTTCCTTCCGTGCCACATCGCTGCTGGCTGCCCGAGACGTCCCCCAAAAATAGCACCATGTGAGCCTGGCTCTGTTATTACTGCCTCCCTGCAACAGGTCACGCCACGTTAGGTCAAACTCCGTGTCGGCGATCTCGTAAAAGGAGCCCAAACACTCCAACAACAGGCAAACCTTTCCTTTTCACACACAGGTTAGTACAGATACAACAACACCCTCCTCTGGACCCTCCTGTGGACCCTCCTGTGGTCTCTAAATCTCTGCAAGCTTTGAACTCTCAGTACAGAGCGCCGGCGTTTCGTCACCTCGCTCAGAAACACAGTGATTTGGCTGCAGGTGTCGTCTGCTTTTCTCCCTAAAGTGCCTGCAGTTGACAGCTTGTGCTGTCTCGCTCTGTCATTTGGTCCAGTGGTCCCAGAGAGCCCCCGCCCCTGCTCCAGCACACCCAGTTCGCCTCCCGAAGGGCTTTAAGGGGGCCTTGTTAGTGAGATCAGGTGTGCTGGAAGCTGGGGAAGCTCTGAAATGTGCAGGAACCAGACTGAGAACCAGTGCTGGACGCCTCTTTAAGTACTTCTGGAAGTTTCTACTTCTGGAAGTTTCGAGGTTGTAATTACCCATCGAGCTTAAGTGGTTTTGGGGACAGAAAAATACTCTTTATTTACTTTTATGGCTTCTGAGTAACTCAAATACTAAAATAGGGCCACTTTACAGCTTGCATGCTTTAACGCTGATTCAGAAGGCCAGGCCAGAGTTTAGGTGGCTTCACAAGGTCCCTATGGACCCCATACTTATATTTACACCACTCAACATCTAAACCACCGCCAGAGGAGCTTGTGTTTAGTTGGGTTTAGTGTGCTGGATGACTCAAAGCACAACGTATGGTTGGGGAGCACCTGGTATAGAGGAATACGGCTCCAACCCTGCTCCTGAAGACCCCCAGCACCCTTTGGTGTTGTCCTTCTCTTAAGATCTGAGATCCTGAGATCCATCTAATCCCATCTATGACCTAAGATTAACTACCAGCCACTTTGCCTGAAATGTACGATCTGGAGGTGACCCTGGAGACTGAGACTAAGAGACTGGAGCTCATTTGACGATGCATGGTAATCGTCCTCTAGACCTTAATCAGTGGTCAGTTTGACCTCAGAGCCGTACGTTTTTGCAAGCGAAGTGTCCCAAAGTCTAAAAATGAGCATGTGCAGGGGCATGCAAAAGTTTGGGCATCCCTGGTCAAAACGCTGTATGTGAATAGTTAAGCAGGTAAAGGAGGCTCTGATTTCCGCAAAGGCATAAAGACTAGAGGATTCGTCTAGGGGTTGCTGCACAGTAGAGCAGTGCACCACCTTTCCAGAGTCTGCTAAATCTGCCTTCTGAGGGCTTTATTAGTCTTCCAGACCTTAACTTGACCCCCACCAATCAGGATTTGGGAATTGCATGGCTGTAGATGTAGCAAATTAGACCACTGAGCCTCTCAGAGACCCCCAAGAGTTACTTTTAACTAGAAATATTTCACACACATGCTTTATTCATCCAATATTGATCATTTTATAGTGATTCATTACACTTTTGGTGTTCCAAGCCTAGATGGTGTGCCCCCTAGTGGTTGAAAATCCAGGTCTGCTAAAGTTTTAGTCTTCCAGACCTTAACTTGACCCCCACCAATCGTGATAGCTGCTATTTTTTAACTGTATTAGGAACTGAGGCAATGGCTCCTGAAAGCACTCTGCTATCTTCTTGCAGTCTTCTCCTGCTTTGTGGGCATCAGTTATGTCCTCTGCAGCTGCTTAGAGGAGCCCATGGCTGCTGAATTGTTGGGATGAGGTTCAGTAAAGGTTTTTAGAGCAAAAATTTTTGGGGTGCCTAAACTTTTGCATGGTGCTCCTTAACTTTTCACTCTAAAATAATCACCTTTTGGAGATCTGTTGATCTTCTACACACACTACCAGAGATTTGAACCAGCCCAAACTTTTGCATCCTACTGGATTCTGCCGTTGTCCCCTTCAGGTGGAGGGAAACAGGCCCTAGCTATACTGTATCAAATGTATTTGTATGGATAATGTATGCTAAAGTATGCTAAAGTATGCTAATGTATGGCTGTATTTCAACTGCTTCTGATCTTCTTCCACTGATCTGATCGGATCTGATCATCATGTCATGGTCACTCGGTGCCATGATGTTCCAATATGACCTGGCTGAGCTATGAAAGGAAAGATGTCTGTGGTTTGTGTACCTTATAAACAGCTGGTGGATGCGACGGTGATGCCGTACAGATGCGACCGCTGATCAGGCAGGAACTCTTCGGTGGAGAGGCTGGAGTCTCGACTTACAGCAATCACTCCATCCCTGCAATAGACAGGCAGATAACAATGAGAAGGTGCTGCCAGAGGGGGCGCTGCATCTGCCACCGCCTCTTTTCAAACTGCTGCCTATGCAGCATCGCCGGGCGGCTGACGCACTCGCTGGGTCCCCAGCTCCACCGTACCAGCTAACGGACTCTTTAAGAGTGGTGAGGGGAAAGAGAGAGAGAGAGAGAGAGCGCCATCTACCCACCCGGAGAGTGCAAGGCCAATTATGCTCTCTCAGATTCTGGACTCTGATGGCAGTGTGGCATTGGCTCGGAATTTGGGATTTGCATGCCTGTAGATGTAGTAAATTAGACCACTGAGCCACTCAGAGACCCCCAAGAGTTACTTTTAACTACAAACATTTCACACACATGCTTTATTCATCCATTATTGATCATTTTATAGTGATTAATTACACTTTTGCTGTTCCAAACCAAGACAGTACGCCCCCTAGTGGTCAAAAATCCAGTTCTGCTAAAATATTTGCCTCATTTGTGATTTTACGTAGTAGTGGCCCACAAAATCGACCAAATGCTGACACTCCCACTGGTCACTGTGGCAACGTGTGAAACAGAAATGCTTCTGATTGGCAGCTTTTTACCCTTGCCTGTGCCTCACTAAGCCCCCAACTTGCATTTCTGAGCTGAGAGGACGGAGGAGACACGCTGATATCGAGGGTGGCTCTACTCCTTAGGAGTCAATCAGCTTGTTTGCCTTGTAGTCTATCATGGTTACCTTTCCCTTCCTCTGTAGGACATATCCGTGAGGGTATCAGGGAGGGTCTCTGAGCTGGCTAAACATTATCTCTCCACAATAGATACATATTATACATATTATTTACATATCAATTATAACCAATACATATTATTGATTAATATTAGTTTGATCTGATGCCTGCAGATGTGTGTGACCCCTAAGTCAGTGGTTTCCAACCTGGGGTCCGCGAACATGCATCACAGGGGGTATGCAAGGCTTTGTTTGGTGCTTTTCTTAGATAATTGGACTTTTTGTCCAATGAAAAACAGGTTAGGAACCACAGCCCTAAGGAATAAGTGCTGTAAATTATGTAAAAGGTACTAAGGCAGGGTCAGTATATACCTATAATACTACAAGTCAGTACCCTGAATATGGGAACATCAGTTTTTTAAGGTTCGGAGTGACCGCTGATGCGCTTACCTCCTCCAGTCCGTGTAGTAGTAGTGATTGGAGTAGAACACCATGCTGAAGGGATAGTTCAGGTTGCTCTGAATGACACGTCTGCCCGATCCGTCAGGAGCCACGCACTCCAGACGCTTCGTCCCTGTCCATCGAAAAACAGAGGGAATTATTCATCTCATCTGATCTAATGTCTAAAGGGTTCTTTAGTTCTTCAGTAGCAATTTTAAAACACTGTAATCAGAAAGTTTTGAGGCTGTGAGACTCCGGTAAAGGAAATATGAAATACAAAGAAATCTGACCTCAGTTTGTCAGGTTTAGGGCCAGGTTATCTCTCCACGCAGTGCTCTAGGTCATATAGGTTCTAGAGATACTGTACTTAAGTACTAAAATACTGGAGGATTATTATTATTGGTTCTCCTACTTCCACTTTTACTTCACTCCATATTCTGGATGAGTTTAATACGTTTACTCCATTAAACCCACATTATCACCTCCAGAGATGACCGCTAGATGGCGCTGTCACCGGGTTAGATGAAGCCGCCTCAACACTGATCAGAACAGGCGATGGAGCCGTGAGCGAGCATGCTGCCGTTCTTCCTCTCACTCCGCTGCTGCAGTGAGGACACTAACGCTAGAGCTCTGTTAGTTTATCTCCAGATGAAGAAGAAGAACCACCAGAAGAACCTCCTCCATCTTCACCTCCTGCAAATACTCGTATGTGCCGAACGGCCTGAGATCTTTCAGCTGTAGTTTACAGAGTTTACAGAGAGTGAAGCTCAGGGGTTTGAGCTGCTCTCCTCACTGGTTTTACAGATGAAACTCTTGTATGTGGCGGGTCGAGTCAGGTCTGCTCAGCTCTCTCTCTCTCTTTTGGGCGAGTTAGTTTAGAGAGTAACTGAAGACTCGTGTTCATGAACTCTGTCTTCTACAGTCCTGTCCTTCTCCTACAGCCAGAGGAACTGAGACAGGCCTTCAGTCTGAGCATCTCAACTAATAGAAACACTGACACCCAAACTTTTGACTGCTTTCTGTAAGAACTACAGAACCCAGTACTGTACTTTTACTGTCAGTACTTAAGTAGAACTTTTTAGAATACCAAACTACTTGTGATACTTAAGTACAGAAATGTTGAGTACTTCAGTACTTCTACTTAAGTCTGGAGCTTAAAGACACTTCTACTTCTACTCAGGTCACTTTTCTGATCCAGCACCTGGACTTTTACTCAAGTCCGGGTCTCCAGTACTGTATAGATGTATTATATATATATATATATATATATATATATATATATATATATATAAGTGTTTTTACATGGCGAATTGTGTGAGGATTAAGGTCTGCAGTTAGCACCACCACGCTAATTGGTGGGGTATATGCTTCCTTTAGTTGTTAGCTATGTTTATATATATATATATATATATATATATATTATAAAGGAAGACACACCTGCATCAGCCCAGCACAATCGGCGGGCATTGGAGTCAAAGGTCAGAGCGTTGGGCAGCCCGATGCCGTCCTGGACCAGAACCCTCCTGTTGTGGCCGTCCACAGTGGAGCTCTCGATTTTGGGGGCTTCTCGGTTCCAGTCGGTCCAGTATAGTGTTCTGTGGAAGGGATTAAACATACATGCAGAGGGTAAGTGGGCCTGCAGTAGTTACCATAGGTTCTCTGGGTAATGCAGACCGGCGCCTCTCCTCTATCTGGCCTGGATTTAATCAGGGTTACCTCCAGCAGTATTCTCAGAGCAGTGATTTGGCCTCTGTGGATATGGAGAGTGATGATAAATAGTGCACAGCTTGAGGCTGAGTGTGACACATGGAGTGAATTGAGAGACATAATAATAATAATAATAATAATAATAATAATAATCAAATGAGTGTGTTTTTGTGTGATATTTGCAGTGGGGTAATATTTAAGAGCTTAAAAATGTCCTTTTTTATCTTTTTATAACATTTAAACTCATCTCCAGACCCTGCCGTCAGCTTACGCTGTACGGACAAAAGTATTGGGACACCTGGCTGTTCACTCCTTCTTCTGTTGATCCTGCTTTTGTTGGAGTAACTGTCTCTACTGTCCAGGGTAGAAGGCTAGAGCACTGCTGAAAGGATCTGGTTGCATTCAGGATGTTGGATGATGATCACCACCCCACCTCAGCTCATCCCCAACTTCCCAACTCATCCCAAAATGAGGATGGAGCACAGTTCTTCCACTGCTCCACAGCTCAAAAGGGGGTCTCTAGCCCTACACCTGGCATCAGGCATGGTGCCAATAGATTCAGTATGTTTACCCCTGCATTTCTGGACAAGCTGAGAGAAGCTCCAGAAGCTTGATCTGAAGGTGGAGCAGTATGTGGGCTGTAGAGGTGGTAGAGTAATACTACAGGATTTTACACTAATATGACTCTATGGGTTCTGCAGCGTTACACAGCAGCAGTTCTGGAGAGAGGTTCTCCTCCTGCAGCTCCACCACCAAACCTCCATAGTGCAGTAGCAGCAGCAGCGCTCCGGCCCGGAGTGGGAATGATGGAGACGCCGTTCTCCCCCTGTTATAGACAGTGGAGCATCGGCATGATCCTGAAGCTGATATTTTAAGGGGAAATGTTGCATAATGCTGCTTTAAAAGATCATATAAGAGCATAATCCTTGGGTTTGATTCCCAGTCTCGGTGACTATGCTGCGCTACACCAATAAGAATCCTTGGGCAAGACTCCTAACACTACATTAGCCCGTAAATGAAAAATGTAATGTAATATATGTGATATATGCAGTGGTGTAAAAGGGAATTACACTCTACCAACTGTAGGGGGAGCCCAGGAACAAAGAAATTCTCGCATACTGCTGCTTTAATCTTTATAATTAGTATTACTTTTGAATGTTTTGCATTGGTTACATTATAATAAGACATGACTGCATCTTTTATACTCTACAGAAATGAGAAGTCACAGGTCAGCCAGCATCTGGAGAAGAGAGCAGCTCCCAGGCTGGAGTTAGATCTAATAGCAGCTTTGCATGATTGCGGGGATGATTGAGCTTTCATACAGTCTGAGGTTAAAATACACAACCCGTACAGCAGACATAAACTCAGATGGATGGTTAATACACACTCACTCACACACACAAACACACACAAACACACACACACACAAAACATGCGCAAAGCCACTTGTAACTATTCTGATTGCCATGAGGTTTGTATTACAAGCCTCCACCCCACACACACACACACACACACACACACACACACACGGGCTGTGTAGTTCCTCCAGATGTTTGTTGGCTCTGCATGTGTGGTTTCTGGCCCACACGCTGCTGCACTTCCCCTGAGCCCAGAGGGCCATGCAAAGCCTATGAAGCAACACACATCTGGACCAATCTGCACACTCATTCTCTAATTTTCTCAGAGCTCTCGTACACTCCCTCCCTCCCTCTCTCCTTCTGTCCATCATTGCTCTCTCACACACATGCTTACAGTGCGTGTAGTAACCACTGGGGACCCTCACATTTCAACCCCCCCCCCCCCCTCAGAGTGTATAAGAGTGTAGAGAGAGTGTGTGTGTGAAGTGTGTAAAAGTGCCCAGTTCAGCTAGTCTAGATGATATATACCACTGATGTATGGTATATATGCTATAATATACAGTATACAATGTCTGTTTCCATGGTTACATTCTACTCTACTCTGTTTCCATGTGGGCTGAATACACCTATTACCATGGTTGCACTATAGAAATCACTGTGGATAAGCTACACCCGCTGACATGGTTTCACTACAGCAGTTTCCATGGTTACATCACACTCAACGATTGTCTTGGTCACCCATTTCTGTGGATACGCTACTCCCTTTTCCATACACCAATATAATACACCAATTTCCATCGTTACCCTAAACTCACTGCCTTGATCACCCATTTCCGTAGACATACTACACCCATTTCAGTGAGTATGCTACTCCCATTTCCATGGCTACACCAATTACAATGGATACACTGCACCTATTGTGATGGTTGTACTACACCAATGTACATAAATACTATACACCTATTGCCATGGTTGCACAACAGCAATTTCCATAGTTACCCTACACTTATTGCCTTGATCACCCATTTTTGTGAATATGGTACCATTATACTGTGCATACTCCACCCCCACTGACATGGTTACACCACATCCGTTTCTATAGTTACTCTACACTCATTGCCTACACCCATTCCGGGGGGACGCTACTGAACAAATTACAATGGATGCACTACACTACAACTGCCATGGTTGTACTATTGCCATGGTTACATCACAGCAATTTCTATAGTTACCCTACACAAATGGCCTTGATCACCCATATTTGTGAATACGGTACATTCCTCCACCCCCACTGACATGGTTACACTACAGCAGTTTCCATGGCTACCCTGCACTCAATACCTTGATTACCAATTTCTATGGATAAGCCACACCTATTCCAATGGTTACACCACATCCATTACTGTTGCTATTTTACACCTTTTGTCATAGTTGTCATGGGTACCATAGGTAGACCACATCAATTACCATAGATACACTACAGCAATTGTCATGGTTACACCACAGCGATTTCCATAGTAACCCTACCCTCATTGCCTTGACCCGTTTTTGTGATTGTCTTTATTGTACACTCATACTGCGTATCCTCTACCCCCACTGACATGGTGACACTACAGCAGTTTCCATGGCTACACTGCACTCATTGCCTTGATTACTGTGGATAGGCTACACATATTTCCATGGTTACACCACATCCATTACTGATCCTATTTTACACCTTTACCAAATACCATAGATATACTACACCTATTGCCATGGTTACACCACAGCAATTACCATGGATACACCACAACAGTATAAATGGAAGTAGCAGCCATCCAGCTACAACCATGGATACACTACACCCATTTCCCCTTACAGTCTGAACGCTTCTACAGGAGGATGAAGAGCAGATATGAAATTAAAGGAAATTTGTCTGAAATGTTGAAACTCTGAAGCAGAAGCAGAGGATATGAGCTGTAGGTCAGCACTGAGCTCAGTAACTTCACCGTTTTCCTGCCCTGCATTACCGGAACCACAGGAAAAACACTGGTTGGCATTAACGTCACCATTAGCTAACGCTGGCAAACAGCACTGGATTACCTGACAGCTGTTTATTTATCTAATTATAAATATGCCATCATTTTTAAAAGCTTGTAGTGCTTTCGTATCCAGCTTGTGCAGATACACATGCTCTGATGCTCCCTCCGTCTACACCGGGAGCCGAGCCGTATCTCTGCAGTCTATCATCCCCGGCAGGAAACGGCTGAAGGACAGGAAATGAGGCTCAATCTTAGTGACCAATTAAGGACATTAATTAAGACCTTTCTTACATTACAGCAGACCCTCTTACCAAACTGCCTTTCAGAGTATCACACAGCTCAGTCGGTGTGTGTGTGTGTGTGTGTGTGTGTGTTATTTCACTGGTCTTCTACATTCATACATACATTGTGTTGTTTCCGGCCAGAGTAAAGTTAGGAGGCCGGCTGCTGTGTGTTTTCATTGGTTAACCTCAATAAACACTCCTATACGCTAGAATAGGAGATATTAGTCAATAGATGCTGCAATAAACACTCATATACACTAGAATATGAGATATTAGTCCATAAACACCTCAATAAACACTCCTATACACTAGAATAGGATATATTAGTCAATAGATGCTGCGATAAACACTCATATACACTAGAATATGAGATATTAGTCCATAAACACCCTCAATAAACACTCCTATACGCTAGAATAGGAGATATTAGTCCATAAACACCTCAATAAACACTCCTATACACTAGAATAGGAGATATTAGTCCATAAACACCTCAATAAACACTCCTATACACTAGAATAGGAGATATTAGTCCATAAACACCTCAATAAACACTCCTATACACTAGAATAGGATATATTAGTCAATAGATGCTGCAATAAACACTCATATACACTAGAATATGAGATATTAGTCCATAAACACCCTCAATAAACACTCCTATACGCTAGAATAGGAGATATTAGTCCATAAACACCTCAATAAACACTCCTATACACTAGAATAGGAGATATTAGTCCATAAACACCTCAATAAACACTCCTATACACTAGAATAGAATATATTAGTCCATAAACACCTCAATAAACACTCCTATACACTAGAATAGGAGATATTAGTCCATAAACACCTCAATAAACACTCCTATACACTAGAATAGAATATATTAGTCCATAAACACCTCAATAAACACTCTTATACACTAGAATAGGAGATATTAGTCCATAAACACCTCAGAAAAACACCACTATACACTAGAATAGGATATATTAGTCCATAAACACCTCAGTAAACACTCATATACACTAGAATAGGAGATATTAGTCAATAGATGCTGCAATAAACACTCATATACACTAGAATAGAATATATTAGTCCATAAACACCTCAATAAACACTCCTATACGCTAGAATAGGAGATATTAGTCCATAAACACCTCAATAAACACTCCTATACGCTAGAATAGGAGATATTAGTCCATAAACACCTCAATAAACACTCCTATACACTAGAATAGAATATATTAGTCCATAAACACCTCAATAAACACTCCTATACACTAGAATAGGAGATATTAGTCCATAAACACCTCAATAAACACTCCTATACACTAGAATAGGAGATATTAGTCCATAAACACCTCAATAAACACTCCTATACACTAGAATAGGAGATATTAGTCAATAGAATAGAATTATTATTGGTATTTGCTTATTGGACCCTAGATAAAATGTACATAGGCTTACTTCTAGACTAAATATATAAACATATTTTATGTATGTATATAAAGCACAGACACTTTAAGCAGTATTAAAGCTCATACCCTGAGTGGGAGTCTACAATGATGGCTCTTGGATTCACTAAATCCGTGTCAAACAGAATCCTTCGCTCACTTCCGTCCAGGTTGGCCATTTCGATCTTGTCCGGTGTGCTGTCCACCCAGAATAACCTCCTGCGCGCCACATCCACGGCCAAACCCTCCGGACTCATCAGGCCTGAAAAAAGCAGGAGTCACCCTTAGAGAATGTCCTCAACTCAACTCAAGATCTCTGTAATGCAGCTCTCATTTCAGATCAGATATTAAATCTTTACTAGTAATAATATCACACAGACACAGATCAGACAGATATACAGATCTATGAAGCCTTTCTGACCAGTCATACTGCCACAATCACATTTTGTAAAATGTAATTACTGACTAGTTCTATTGCCAAGATGACATATCCTTAATTTTTATCATTTATAATTTAGTCATATGTTATCATTGATTTGTATTGGGTGGTAATCAATAAATGAGCTGACCTGAAAGGAGGTGATTTGGTCATACAGTCTATTGATGCATTAATGCTCATTAGCATAGAGGTACTGAACTCCTCCCACCCTCACACACACATTACCACCATCCTAGTTATGACATGCACCTTATGGCAAGCCATTTTAGCCAAAAGTAACACCAGCGATACTCTCTACTAGTGATAATATCAGACCTACAGCTCTCTCTAAGCCATTCTGACCAGTCATACTGCCAAGATGATATCCTTAATATCATTTTAACTAGTATGTTTCTATTCATTTACATGGAATTTCACTCGCTCTTATCTAAACTAGCATTTTTACTAGTAAAAAGTCCAGTTACAGAGATCTGCTCTTACTTTTACTAGTAGAAACTGTAAGTTTTCACATCTACAGTGTAATTCTGTAAATCTCTAATCTCTAGTAAAATCTCTAAACATATAATATTATTATTATTATTATTAATCAAAACTCTAGTAGAAATCTAAAATTATATTTACATTTACGGCATTTAGCTGACGCTCTTGTCCAGAGTGACTTACAAGGTCGCAGAGGTCGACCAATGCAGTGTTAGGAGTCTTGCCCATGGACTGGACTTATTGGTGTAGCACAGCATAGTCACCCAGACTGGGAATCGAACCCTGGTCTCCCACATGGTGTAGTAGCTCACTGGTAGGTAGTGGTCTAATCTAAAGCTGCACATATCCTAAATGCACATTACAACTAGTCAAATCTACATTAGAGATATCATGAATTAGCATTTTCACTAGTCAGAATTAATTTACGGATCTGTGATTTACTAGTCAGAATTACACTGTAGATGTACTGTCGTTAAAATTGCATTAAGGATTTGTGGTTCTGGTAATATGAAAGGCTTTATAGATCTGTAGATCTGATATTAGCACTATTAAAGATTTTATAGCTAATCTGAAAGGAGAGTTTCTGCTGGTAAAAAAATAAAACTGCAGTACACAGATCTTAAATTTTAGTTTTTACTGGTAAAAACTGAGCACCAGCTCGAATCGCTGGCGTTTCTTTAGGGAAAAATGGCTTGCCATAAGGTGCATGTCATAACTAGGACGGTGGTAATTCAATGAGAATTAATGCATCAACATTTTTACACTTACTAACACTAACATACAGCCTTAATGGACTACGTGACCAAATCATCTCCTATTAGTTCAGCTTATGAATCTCACAAATACAAAAAATAAAAAAGCAAAAAATTATTTACACTTACCACCCTGTTACGCAACATTTTACAGGTAAATTCAGCAATAAAACTGAAAATACGTTCGTAAAATTAAAGTTTACCTAAAAATCCACCATTTCCCTGGACACTGTTCAGTTAAACCTGGCTATGAATGTGTGTGTGATGGACCTGATTATTGACTTCTCAAAAAGGTATATATGGTCACCCTAATGGTGGGCTAAGCTGGTTTATACTGGCTTTTCGCTGGTGGTGGCGCCGTTTGATCTGCCTACCAACATTTAAAACATGACAAATGCTGGTTTGCGCTGGTGTAGAGCTGTTTGACCAGCATGTCCAGTGTTCACAACATTCCTACTGCTGGCCTGTACTGGTTTGGTGCTGGTAAAGTACTGCTGACCAGCACACCAGTGTTTCAAAAAACACAAAATGCTGGTGTCTGCTGGTGGTCAGCATATCAGCTTTCATTGTTAGTGACCAGCACACTCTTGCATACATGCACTGCCATGCAAAACCTTGTATCAACAATGACCTGAAAAGCCTCATTACCCTAACTTTCATCACAACTTTAGAGTGTTTTTGCTTCTCTAGTAAAGTTACTATTTTGGAGATACAAGGTTTTGGTCCAACAGTGACGATATGCTATGTTTTTGTTGGTCTGTAGGGGTAGCTGTATAACTGTGTGAGCTGTAGCTGTGTTGGCTGCAGATGTATGAGCTGCTGTAGGTGTCTCAGGCGTAGCGAGTTACCGGTGTTGATAAGGATCTCGGGCTCCGCTCCCGGCTCCAGGGCGGCTCTGCTGATTGTTCTTCCTGCCAGATCTGTCCAGTACACCTTCCTCTCTCTGCAGTCATAGTCAATACCAACCACTATGGAGCCCTGTTAGAAACAGACAGTCTGAATCAGTTAGTAATGAATCTCATTGCTGTGGAAACAAAACCTGTGGTGTCTCTAAAAATACCAACTTTACAGAAGAAGCAACACAGGAGGTCTCACATGCAGGGCTAAAAGCACTGAAGCTCTGTCCTTGTCCATCCTCGTCCCATTGAGAGGCAGCACTCCAATCTGCTGGCCTTGAGCATACAGCAATGAGACGCCTGATGGGGGTGGAGTCACATCAGGGCGGGGTAAGGGATGCATGGTAGGAGGGGCAACTGTCGGTATACCTATAGGAGAGCAAAACATCATATAAATTATTTTTTAATAAATACATTTAGATTTGTACAGTATAGCAATTAAATAAAATATATCCCCCCCAACCCCCCAACCCCACCCCCTCGCAATTCAGTCAATCAGCCAATCAGGTTTGGTGGCTAAAGTTTGGAGATACAGGCGAAAGTACCTAATACACAATATAGTGTCAGAAACCTTATAAGTGATGATTTAGGCCTGCAGTTAGCACCATGCTAATTGGTGGGATATAGGCCTCCAGTACTTGTATAGCTTGTTAGCTCCAGTGCTAAACTGAAGTGAACTTGAGAATGTGGCTGATTGACTGCACTAGATGTTTGGACTAGTGAAGTAGATCAGGAAGGATCACTCACAGGCAGGTTTGACGGCATCATGTGAGCGAGTCCCAGGCACCTCTCGACCATCCTTATCCACACACCAGCAGTAGCTGCTGTCTCCATAACACTGCACCGGGTTAAACTCGCCAGCAGAGTCGCACTGGGGCAGGTACTGCTGAGGACTAGGTCGCCCCCCGTAATGCTCCATCAGACTCGCTCTCCAGCGCTCACACACCGTCTCTGGGCGCGAGGTAGGAGTCAGCACCACTGCAGGATTAGAAGAAATTATGGTCATTAGCCAATGAGTTTCACACATTCCATATCCATACCCATCCATACCAACCCATACCCAACCATACCCACCCATACCCAACCATACCCACCCATACCCAACCATACCCAACCATACCCAACCATACCCACCCATACCCAACCATACCCAACCATACCCAACCATACCCAACCATACCCACCTATACCAACCCATACCCAATCATACCCACCCATACCCACCTATACCAACCATACCCAACCATACCCACCTATACCACCCATACCTACCTATACTAACCATACCCAACCATACCCACACACATTGCAGCATTTAAAGAGGTAGTTCTGCCACATCTGCCCTAAATGTGACTGGTGTGTTTACCTGGAGCATCACAGTTGGTGGTGGGGCTACCAGGTGGGGTGCGGGTGCCCGCTCTCTCCTGTCCTCTACTGTCCACACACCAGCAGTGTCCTGTAGAACCGTGGCACTGCAGCTGCCTGTACTGACCCGCCTCATCACACTGAGGGACGAAGGCTCCCACCAGGGGGAAACCGTCTGACCCTCTCTGCTGGCTCTCTCTGTGCTGCTCACACTGAGTCTTAGGACGCTCTGGATGAACAGAGAGAGAAAGAAGACTGGGTCAGACATCAGAATATTATAATGTCCCATGAAAGGCAGCTGAAAAAGTGATGCTGATTATGGGCTAATATCTCCTATTCTAGTGTATAGGAGTGTTTATTGAAGGCGTTTATAGACTAATATCTCCTATTGTAGTGCATAGGAGTGTTTATTGAGGTGTTTATGGACTGATATCTCCTATTCTGGTGTATAGGAGTGTTTATTGAGGGTGTTTATAGACTAATATCTCCTATTGTAGTGCATAGGAGTGTTTATTGAGGTGTATATGGACTGATATCTCCTATTCTAGTGTATAGGAGTGTTTATTGAGGGTGTTTATGGACTATTATCTCCTATTCTAGTGTATAGGAGGGTTTATTGAGGTGGGTATGGACTAATATCTCCTATTCTAGTACATATGAGTGTTTATTGAGGTGTTTAGGGACTAATATCTCCTATTCTAGTGTATAGGAGTGTTTATTGAGGTGGTTATGGACTAATATCTCCTATTCTAGTACATAGGAGTGTTTATTGAGGTGTTTATGGACTAATATCTCCTATTCTAGTGTATAGGAGTGTTTATTGAGGTGTTTATGGACTATTATCTCCTATTCTAGTACATAGGAGTGTTTATTGAGGTGTTTATAGACTAATATCTCCTATTCTAGTGTATAGGAGTGTTTATTGAGGTGTTTATGGACTAATATCTCCTATTCTAGTGTATAGGAGTGTTTATTGAGGTGTTTATAGACTAATATATCCTATTCTAGTACATAGGAGTGTTTATTGAGGTGTTTATGGACTAATATCTCCTATTCTAGTGTATAGGAGTGTTTATTGAGGTGGTTATGGACTGATATCTCCTATTCTAGTGTATCTGAATTTGATCTCCACTGAGCTGGTGTGTTTACCTGGAGCATCACAGTTGGTGGTGGGGCTACCAGGTGGGGTGCGGGTGCCCACTCTCTCCTGTCCTCTACTGTCCACACACCAGCAGTGTCCTGTAGAACCGTGGCACTGCAGCTGCCTGTACTGACCCGCCTCATCACACTGAGGGACGAAGGCTCCCACCAGGGGGAAACCGTCTGACCCTCTCTGCTGGCTCTCTCTGTGCTGCTCACACTGAGTCTTAGGACGCTCTGGAGGAACAGAGAAAGAAAGAAGACTGGGTCAGATATCAGAATATTATAATTATGGACTAATATCTCCTATTCTAGTGTACAGGAGTGTTTATTAAAGTGTTTATGGACTAATATCTCCTATTCTAGTGTATAGGAGTGTTTATTGAGATGTTTATGGACTAATATCTCCATTCTAGTGTATAGGAGTGTTTATTGAGGTGTTTATGGACTAATATCTCCTATTCTAGTGTATAGGAGTGTTTATTGAGGTGTTTATGGACTAATATCTCCTATTCTAGTGTATAGGAGTGTTTATTGAGGTGTATATGGACTAATATCTCACATTCTAAGGTATAGGAGGGTTTATTGAGGTGTTTATGGACTAATTTCTCCATTCTAGTGTATCTGAATTTGATCTCCACTGAGCTGGTGTGTTTACCTGGAGCATCACAGTTGGTGGTGGGGCTACCAGGTGGAGTCCGGGTACCCGCTCTCTCCTGTCCTCTACTGTCCACACACCAGCAGTGTCCTGTAGAACCGTGGCACTGCTGCGACCGGTACTGACCCGCCTCATCACACTGAGGGACGAAGGCTCCCACCAGGGGGAAACCATCTGACCCTCTCTGCTGGCTCTCTCTGTGCTGCTCACACTGAGTCTTAGGACGCTCTGGATGAACAGAGAGAGAAAGAAGACTGGGTCAGACATCAGAATATTATAATTATGGACTAATATCTCCTATTCTAGTGTACAGGAGTGTTTATGGAGGTGTTTATGGACTAATATCTCCTATTCTAGTGTATAGATGTGTTTATTAAGGTGTTTATGGACTTATATGTCCTATTCTAGTGTATATGAGTGTTTATTGAGGTGTTTATGGACTAATATCTCCTATTCTAGTGTATATGAGTGTTTATTGAGGTGTATATGGACTAATATCTCCTATTCTAGTGTATAGGAGTGTTTATTGAGGTGTTTATGGACTAATGTCTCCTATTCTAGTGTACAGGAGTGTTTATGGAGGTGTTTATGGACTAATATCTCCTATTCTAGTGTATAGGAGTGTTTATTGAGGTGTATATGGACTAATATCTCCTATTCTAGTGTACAGGAGTGTTTATGGAGGTGTTTATGGACTAATATCTCCTATTCTAGTGTACAGGAGTGTTTATTGAGGTGTATATGGACTAATATCTCCTATTCTAGTGTACAGGAGTGTTTATGGAGGTGTTTATTGACTAATATCTCCTATTCTAGTGTATAGAAGTGTTCATTTAGGTGTTTATGGACTAATGTCTCCTATTCTAGTGTATATGAGTGTTTATTGAGGTGTATATGGACTAATGTCTCCTATTCTAGTGTATATGAGTGTTTATGGAGGTGTTTATGGACTAATATCTCCTATTCTAGTGTATAGGAGTGTTTATTGTGGTGTTTATGGACTAATTACCCCCACTCTAGTGTATAGAAGTGTTTATTAAGGTGTTTATGGACTAATATCTCCTATTCTAGTGTATAGGTGTGTTTATTGAGGTGTTTATGGACTAATATTTCCTATTCTAGTGTATATGAGTGTTTATTGAGGTGTATATGGACTAATATCTCCTATTCTAGTGTACAGGAGTGTTTATGGAGGTGTTTATGGACTAATATCTCCTATTCTAGTGTATAGGAGTGTTTATTGAGGTGTATATGGACTAATATCTCCTATTCTAGTGTACAGGAGTGTTTATGGAGGTGTTTATGGACTAATATCTCCTATTCTAGTGTATAGGAGTGTTTATTGAGGTGTATATGGACTAATATCTCACATTCTAAGGTATAGGAGGGTTTATTGATGTGTTTATGGACTAATTTCTCCATTCTAGTGTATCTGAATTTGATCTCCACTGAGCTGGTGTGTTTACCTGGAGCATCACAGTTGGTGGGTGGGCTACCCGGTGGGGTGCGGGTACCCGCTCTCTCCTGTCCTCTACTGTCCACACACCAGCAGTGTCCTGTAGAACCGTGGCACTGCTGCGACCGGTACTGACCCGCCTCATCACACTGAGGGACAAAAGCTCCAGCCAAGGGGAAACCATCTGACCCTCTCTGCTGGCTCTCTCTGTGCTGCTCACACTGAGTCTTAGGACGCTCTGGATGAACAGAGAGAGAAAGAAGACTGGGTCAGACATCAGAATATTATAATGTCCCATGAAAGGCAGCTGAAAAAGTGATGCTGATTATGGGCTAATATCTCCTATTCTAGTGTATAGGAGTGTTTATTGAAGGCGTTTATAGACTAATATCTCCTATTCTAGTGTATAGGAGTGTTTATTGAGGTGTTTATGGACTAATATCTCCTCCTCTAGTGTATAGGAGTGTTTATTGAGGTGTTTATGGGCTAATATTTCTTATTCTAGTATATAGGAGTGTTTATTGAGGTGTTTATGGGCTAATATCTCCTATTCTAGTGTATAGGAGTGTTTATTGAGGTGTTTATGGACTAATATCTCCTCCTCTAGTGTATAGGAGTGTTTATTGAGGTGTTTATGGGCTAATATTTCTTATTCTAGTATATAGGAGTGTTTATTGAGGTGTTTATGGGCTAATATTTCTTATTCTAGTGTATAGGAGTGTTTATTAAGGTGTGTGGGCTAATATCTCCATTCTAGTGTATAGGAGTGTTTATTTAGGTGTTTATGGACTAATATCTCCTCCTCTAGTGTATAGGAGTGTTTATTGAGGTGTTTATGGACTAATATCTCCTATTCTAGTGTATAGGAGTGTTTATTAAGGTGTTTATGGACTAATATCTCCTCCTCTAGTGTATAGGAGTGTTTATTGAGGTGTTTATGGGCTAATATTTCTTATTCTAGTGTATAGGAGTGTTTATTAAGGTGTGTGGGCTAATTTCTCCATTCTAGTGTATCTGAATTTGATCTCCACTGAGCTGGTGTGTTTACCTGGAGCATCACAGTTGGTGGGTGGGCTACCAGGTGGAGTCCGGGTACCCGCTCTCTCCTGTCCTCTACTGTCCACACACCAGCAGTGTCCTGTAGAACCGT
The DNA here is from genome assembly GCF_030463535.1 of Salminus brasiliensis. Lineage (NCBI taxonomy): Eukaryota > Metazoa > Chordata > Actinopteri > Characiformes > Bryconidae > Salminus > Salminus brasiliensis. The sequence goes on from NC_132887.1 coordinate 2,436,519, forward strand.
GGCACTGCTGCGACCGGTACTGACCCGCCTCATCACACTGAGGGACGAAGGCTCCCACCAGGGGGAAACCGTCTGACCCTCTCTGCTGGCTCTCTCTGTGCTGCTCACACTGAGTCTTAGGACGCTCTGGATGAACAGAGAGAGGGAAAAGACAGCTATTGTCATACATATATGGACAAAAGTATTGGGACACCTGCTTTTTTATTGTTTCTTTTGAAATCAAGGGTATTAAAAATGAGTTTCTCCAGTAGAGGAGTTTCTCCTCTACTGTCCAGAGACGAAGGCTTTCTACTAGATTTTGGAGAAGCACTGCTGTGAAGATTTGGTTGCATTCTGAATGAATTTGTTAAAACTACTGACTATTTTCGTGTCGCAAGCTAAGATGAGGATGACCTGGCCTTGCCGAGCCACCCATGCTGTGGGAGAGAGAGTCTCTGTGCCTCTTTAAGAGTGAGGTGGATCTCGTCACACTCTGACAGTTATGTGAGTTGACCATGTGGAGTGATTCCACCCACAGTCCGCTCTCCCCGGGTCATGGACGCCCTACCCCACTTTATAGCTTTGAAAGGGCTGAAATGGACCTACAGTGAAGAGCCATCTGGAGGTTGAGAAGACGCAGTTCCCTGCAATTAAAGCTCTCACGTGCCCTGGAGACAAGCTACCTGTCCAAAAGTTTGTGGACATTGGCTCGTCCAGTGTTTCTTCTGAAATCAATGGTATTAATAGACAGTTTGTCCCACTATGCTGCTGGAATAGCCTCCACTCCTCTGGGGCCGCTTAATGGGCTTTACTACACTGTTAAACGTATGAATCCCTTGAAGAACCATCAGAGGTTCTTCAGTTCGACGCTGTGGCGGTTCCTCCATAGTTTCAAACTGAAAAACCTCTAAAAGATCCTAAATGATCTTATGTTTTTAACAGTGTAAATGTTGGAGCATTGTTGTGAAGAGGATTTGATTGCATTCAGCCTCACAAAACGATCTGTGAGGTCAGGTACCAATGTTGGATGATTAGTTGTGCCACTCCAATTCATCCCAGAGGTATTGGATGGAGCTCTACCATCACTCTAGAGGACCCCACAGCTGGGTGAAGGCTTTAAATACCTATAGGCCACCCTCAGCAATGGGCATGGTAAGCCTAAGGTCCATGCTATTGCTACTTGTAGACCTGAGTAGCCTCAGAAAGTCATTAAGAATTGATCTCATGAACAGATAAATGATGTCTATCTTTATTGAATCTACCAGTGTGTTTACCTGGAGCATCACAGTTGGTGGGTGGGCTACCCGGTGGGGTGCGGGTGCCCGCTCTCTCCTGTCCTCTACTGTCCACACACCAGCAGTGTCCTGTAGAACCGTGGCACTGCTGCGACCGGTACTGACCCGCCTCATCACACTGAGGGACAAAAGCTCCAGCCAAGGGGAAACCATCTGACCCTCTCTGCTGGCTCTCTCTGTGCTGCTCACACTGAGTCTTAGGACGCTCTGGATGAACAGAGAGAGAAAGAAGACTGGGTCAGACATCAGAATATTATAATTATGGACGAATATCTCCTATTCTAGTGTATAGGAGTGTTTATTGAGGTGTCTATGGACTAATATCTCCTATTCTAGTGTATAGGAGTGTTTATTGAGGTGTTTATGGACTAATATCTCATATTCTAGCGTATAGGACGGTTTATTGAGATGTTTATGGACTAATATCTCATATTCTAGTGTACAGGAGTGTTTATTGAGGTGTTTATGGACTAATATCTCCATTCTAGTGTATAGGAGTGTTTATTGAGATGTTTATGGACTAATATCTCACATTCTAAGGTATAGGAGGGTTTATTGAGGTGTTTATGGACTAATATCTCCTATTCTAGTGTATAGGAGTGTTTATTGAGGTGTTTATGGACTAATATCTCCTATTCTAGTGTATAGGAGTGTTTATTGAGGTGTTTATGGACTAATATCTCCTATTCTAGTGTATAGGAGTGTTTATTGAGGTGTTTATGGACTAATATCTCATATTCTAGCGTATAGGAGTGTTTATTGAGATGTTTATGGACTAATATCTCCTATTCTAGTGTATAGGAGTGTTTATTGAGGTGTATATGGACTAATATCTCACATTCTAAGGTATAGGAGGGTTTATTGAGGTGTTTATGGACTAATTTCTCCATTCTAGTGTATCTGAATTTGATCTCCACTGAGCTGGTGTGTTTACCTGGAGCATCACAGTTGGTGGGGGGGCTACCAGGTGGGGTGCGGGTGCCCGCTCTCTCCTGTCCTCTACTGTCCACACACCAGCAGTGTCCTGTAGAACCGTGGCACTGCTGCGACCGGTACTGACCCGCCTCATCACACTGAGGGACGAAGGCTCCCACCAGGGGGAAACCGTCTGACCCTCTCTGCTGGCTCTCTCTGTGCTGCTCACACTGAGTCTTAGGACGCTCTGGATAAACAGAGATTTTAGGAAAGATGTATGAAATTGCCTGTTTTGGTTTCATGAAGATACAGTGAGATATGAATATGTTGATAAGACCAGCATGCTAATATAAAGGTTATTGCACAGTACCAGTTCTGTACTGACTAAAAGAGTACAGACCACAGCTCTGAGATGCTACCACAGTTTGTAGATATGTAGCGTACCTCAGTTCATTTTTACCAATAATAGTAAATCATACAGTATCAGAAACCACATAATCAAGTCTATTAGAGATTACTGAGAACCTCCACACGGTTCGAGGAGAGTGAGCGATGACTTAGGACTGCAGTTAGCACCACGCTAACTGGTGGACCTCCTCTGGACTAATGCCAAAGTATCACTTTGGGCTAAGAGCAGCTTCAGAAACTCTACTACCTGCACTGAATCTCCCAGTGTGTTTACCTGGAGCATCACAGTTGGTAGGGGGGCTACCGGGTGGGGTGCGGGTGCCCACTCTCTCCTGTCCTCTACTGTCCACACACCAGCAGTGTCCTGTAGAACCATGGCACTGCAGTGGCCGGTACTGGCCCTCCTCATCACACTGAGGGATGAAGGCTCCTAACAGGGATAAGCCGTCTCCTCTCTGCTGGCTCTCTCTGTGCTGCTCACACTGAGTCTTAGGACGCTCTGGGTGAACTGAGAGAGAGAGGGACAGTTATTGTCATGTGTCAGATAAAGATGAAAGTGGACAGTTTAAAGGGCCCACATTTGTCTCACTTTTTTAGAATAAAATGGTCTGTGTTTGATGGACTATGTACACATTCCACTCAGCCTCCAACCTCTAGTTATTGTCATATGTAACAGACAGCTGAACAGGAGACAGTTTTAAGGACCCATATCACAGAAATCCCATTTTACTCACTTTTTTTTAATTAAAAATTGTTAGATGGACTAAATAAACTAAAAAGTGATGCTGATTATGGACTAATATCTCCTATTGTAGTGTATAGGAGTGTTTATTGAGGTGTTTATAGACTAATATCTCCTATTCTAGTGTATAGGAGTGTTTATTGAGGTGTTCATAGACTAATATCTCCTGTTCTAGTGTATATGAGTGTTTATTGAGGTGTTCATAGACTAATATCTCCTGTTCTAGTGTATAGGAGTGTTTATTGAGGTGTTTATAGACTAATATCTCCTATTCTAGTGTATATGAGTGTTTATTGAGGTGTTTATTTACATTTACATTTATGGCATTTAGCAGACGCTCTTATCTAGTGTATATGAGTGTTTACTGATGTTGTTTATGGACTAATATCTCCTATTCTAGTGTATAGGAGTGTTTATTGAGGGTGTTTATGGACTAATATCTCCTATTCTAGTGTATAGGAGTGTTTATTGGGGTGTTTATAGACTAATATATCCTATTCTAGTGTATAGGAGTGTTTATTGAGGTGTTT